>NW_027446452.1:50000-55000 GCF_038048845.1 Mixophyes fleayi | reverse complement strand
TTTTCTCTCTGTTCCGACTTCCTTCAATGCTGGTTTTGAGATGTATAAGAGATGTAGGTCAATAGTAAATCAATACCTACAGCCACACCACCCTGAACAAGCCCAATCTCGTCTGATCTTGGAAGCTAAGCAGGGCTGGGCCTGGTTAGTACTTGGATGGGAGACCACCTGGAAATACCAGGTGCTGTAGGCTTTTTTTTTTCTCTCTTGTTCCGGCCTCCTTCAATGCTGGTTTTGAGATGTATAAGAGACGTAGGTCAATAGGAAACCCAATACCTACAGCCACACCACCCTGAACAAGCCCAATCTCGTCTGATCTTGGAAGCTAAGCAGAGCCAGGCCTGGTTAGTAGTTGGATGGGAGACCACCTGGAAATACCAGGTGCTGTAGGCTCTTTTCTCTTGTTCCGGCTTCCTTCAATGCTGTTTCTAGATGTATAAGAGATGTAGGTCAATAGGAAAACAATACCTACAGCCACACCACCCTGAACAAGCCCAATCTTGTTTGATCTTGGAAGCTAAGCAGGGCTGGGCCTGGTTAGTACTTGGATGGGAGACCACCTGTGAATACCAGGTGCTGTAGGCCTTTTTTTCTTCTCTCTCTGTTCCGGCTTCTTCAATGCTGGTTTCTAGATGTATAAGAGATGTAGGTCAATAGGAAAACAATACCTACAGCCACACCACCCTGAACAAACCCAATCTCGTCTGATCTTGGAAGCTAAGCAGCAACGTGCCTGGTTAGTACTTGGATGGGAGACCACCTGGAAATACCAGGTCCTGTAGGCTTTTTTTTTTTCTCTCTTGTTCCGGCTTCCTTCAATGCTGGTTTTTAGATGTATAAGAGATGTAGGTCAATAGGAAACCAATACCTACAGCCACACCACCCTGAACAAGCCTGATCTTGGAAGCTAAGCAGAGCCGGGCCTGGTTAGTACTTGGATGCAAGACCACCTGGGGATACCAGGTGCTGTAGGCCCTTTTTTTTTTCTCTCTTGTTCCGACTTCCTTCAATGCTGGTTTTGAGATGTATAAGAGATGTAGGTCAATAGTAAATCAAGACCTACAGCCACACCACCCTGAACAAGCCCAATCTCGTCTGATCTTGGAAGCTAAGCAGGGCTGGGCCTGGTTAGTACTTGGATGGGAGACCACCTGGAAATACCAGGTGCTGTAGGCTTTTTTTTTTCTCTCTTGTTCGGCCTCCTTCAATGCTGGTTTTGAGATGTATAGAGAGACGTAGGTCAATAGGAAACCAATACCTACAAGCCACACCACCCTGAACAAAGCCCAATCTCGTCTGATCTTGGAAGCTAAGCAGAGCCAGGCCTGGTTAGTAGTTGGATGGGAGACACCTGGAAATACCAGGTGCTGTAGGCTCTTTTCTCCTCTGTTCCGGCTTCCTTCAATGCTGGTTTCTAGATGGTATAAGAGATGTAGGTCAATAGGAAAACAATACCTACAGCCACACCACCCTGAACAAGCCCAATCTTGTTTGATCTTGGAAGCTAAGCAGGCTGGGCCTGGTTAGTACTTGGATGGGAGACCACCTGTGAATACCAGGTGCTGTAGGCCTTTTTTTCTCTCTCTTTGTTCCGGCTTCCTTCAATGCTGGTTTCTAGATGTATAAGAGATGTAGGTCAATAGGAAAACAATACCTACAGCCACACCACCCTGAACAAACCCAATCTCGTCTGATCTTGGAAGCTAAGCAGGGCCGGGCCTGGTTAGTACTTTGATGGGAGACCACCTGGGAATACCAGATGCTGTAGGCCTTTTTTTTTTCTCTCTTGTTCCGGCTTCCTTCAATGCTGGTTTTGAGATGTAGGTCAATAGGAAACCAATACCTACAGCCACACCACCCTGAACAAGCCCAATCTTGTCTGATCTTGGAAGCGAAGCAGGGCTGGGCCTGGTTAGTACTTGGATGGGAGACCACCTGGCAATACCAGCTGCTGTAGGCCTTTTTTTTTTATCTCTCTTGTTCCGGCTTCCTTCAATGCTGGTTTTGAGATTATAAGAGATGTAGGTCAATAGGAAACCAATACCTACAGCTACACATCTCTGAACAAGCCCAATCTCGTTTGGTCTTGGAAGCTAAGCAGTGCCAGACCTGGTTAGTACTTTGATGGGAGACCACCTGGAATACCAGGTGCTGTAGGCCTTTTTTTTTTCTCTCTTGTTCCGGCTTCCTTCAATGCTGGTTTTAAGATGTATAAGAGATGTAGGTCAATAGGAAACCAATACCTACAACCACTCCACCTTGAACAAGCACAATCTCGTCTGATCTTGAAAAATAAGCAGCGCCGGGCCTAGTTAGTACTTGAATGGGAGACCCACCTAGGAATACCAGGTGCTGTAGGCCATTTTTTTTCCTCTCTTGTTCCGGCTTCCTTCAATGCTTATTTTGAGATGTATAAGTGATGTAGGTCATTAGGAAAACAATACCTACAGCCACACCACCCTGAATAAACCCAATCTCATCTGATCTTGGAAGCTAAGCAGGGCTTTGCCTGGTTAGTTTTTGGATAGGAGACCACCTGGGAATACCAGGTGCTGTAGGCCTTTTTTTTTTCTCTCTTGTTCTGGCTTCCTTCAATGCTGGTTTTGAAATGTATAAGAGATGTAGTTCATTAGGAAACCAATACCTACAACCACTCCACTTTGAACAAGCACAATCTCGTCTGATCTTGGAAGCTAAGCAGTGCCAGGCCTGGTTAGTACTTGGATGGGAGACCACCTGGGAATACCAGGTGCTGTAGGCCTTTTTTTTTTCTCTCTTGTTCTGGCTTCCTTCAATGCTGGTTTTGAGATGTATAAGAGATGTAGTTCATTACGAACCCAATAACTACAGTCACACCACCCTGAATAAACCCAATCTCATCTGATCTTGGAAGCTAAGCAGGGCTTGGCCTGGTTAGTATTTGGATAGGAGACCACCTGGGAATACAAGGTGCTGTAGGCCTTTTTTTTTCTCTCTTGTTCCGGCTTCCTTCAATGCTGGTTTTGAGATTATAAGAGATGTAGGTCAATAGGGAACCAATACTTACAGCCACACATCTCTGAACAAGCCCAATCTCGTCTGATTTTGGAAGCTAAGCAGGGCCAGGCCTGGTTAGTACTTGGATGGGAGACCACATGGAAATACCAGATGCTGTAGGCTTTTTTTTTTCTCTCTTGTTCCGGCCTCCTTCAATGCTGGTTTTGAGATGTATAAGAGATGTAGGTCAATAGGAAACCAATACCTACAGCCACACCACCCCTGAACAAGCCCAATCTCGTCTGATCTTGAAAGCTAAGCAGGTCCGGGCCTGGTTAGTACTTTTTTTTTTCTCTCTTGTTCCGGCCTCCTTCAATGCTGGTTTTGAGATGTATAAGGGATGTAGGTCAATAGAAAAACAATACCTACAGCCACACCACCCTGAACAAGCCCAATCTCGTCTGATCTTGGAAGCTAAGCAGGGACAGGCCTGGTTAGTACTTGGATGGGAGACTACCTGGGAATACCAGGTGCTGTAGGCCTTTTTTTTTTCTCTCTTGTTCCGGCTTCCTTCAATGCTGGTTTTGAGATTATAAGAGATGTAGGTCAATAGGAAACCAAAACCTACAGCTACACATCTCTAAACAAGCCCAATCTCGTTTGATCTTGGAAGCTAAGCAGGGCCAGGCCTGGTTAGTACTTGGAATGGGAGACCACCTGGGAATACCAGGTGCTGTAGGCTTTTTTTTTTCTCTCTTGTTCCGGCTTCCTTCAATGCTGGTTTTTAGATGTATAAGAGATGTAGGTCAATAGGAAACCAATACCTACAGCCACACCACCCTGAACAAGCCTGATCTTGGAAGCTAAGCAGAGCCGGGCCTGGTTAGTACTTGGATGCAAGACCACCTGGGGATACCAGGTGCTGTAGGCCCTTTTTTTTTTTCTCTCTTGTTCCGACTTCCTTCAATGCTGGTTTTGAGATGTATAAGAGATGTAGGTCAATAGTAAATCAATACCTACAGCCACACCACCCTGAACAAGCCCAATCTCGTCTGATCTTGGAAGCTAAGCAGGGCTGGGCCTGGTTAGTACTTGGATGGGAGACCACCTGGAAATACCAGGTGCTGCAGGCTTTTTTTTTTCTCTCTTGTTCCGGCCTCCTTCAATGCTGGTTTTGAGATGTATAAGAGATGTAGGTCAATAGGAAACCAATACCTACAGCCACACCACCCTGAACAAGCCCAATCTCGTCTGATCTTGGAAGCTAAGCAGAGCCAGGCCTGGTTAGTACTTGGATGGGAGACCACCTGGGAATACCAGGTGCTGTAGGCTCTTTTCTCTTGTTCCGGCTTCCTTCAATGCTGGTTTCTAGATGTATAAGAGATGTAGGTCAATAGGGAAACAATACCTACAGCCACACCACCCTGAACAAGCCCAATCTCGTCTGATCTTGGAAGCTAAGCAGGGCTGGGCCTGGTTAGTACTTGGATGGGAGACCACCTGTGAATACCAGGTGCTGTAGGCCTTTTTTTCTTCTCTCTTGTTCCGGCTTCCTTCAATGCTGGTTTCTAGATGTATAAGAGATGTAGGTCAATAGGAAAACAATACCTACAGCCACACCACCCTGAACAAACCCAATCTCGTCTGATCTTGGAAGCTAAGCAGCAATGTGCCTGGTTAGTACTTGGATGGGAGACCACCTGGGAATACCAGGTGCTGTAGGCCTTTTTTTTTTCTCTCTTGTGCCGGCTTCCTTTAATGCTGGTTTTGAGATAATAAGAGATGTAGGTCAATAGGAAACAAAAACCTACAGCTACACATCTCTAAACAAGCCCAATCTCGTCTGATCTTGGAAACTAAGCAGGGCCAGGCCTGGTTAGTATTTGGATGGGAGACCACCTGGGAATACCAGGTGCTGTAGGCTTTTTTTTTTTCTCTCTTGTTCCGGCTTCCTTCAATGCTGGTTTTTAGATGTATAAGAGATGTAGGTCAATAGGAAACCAATACATACAGCCACACCACCC
>NW_027446452.1:32500-40000 GCF_038048845.1 Mixophyes fleayi | reverse complement strand
TTCCGGCTTCCTTCAATGCTTGTTTTTAGATGTATAAGAGATGTAGGTCAATAGGAAAACAAAACCTACAGCCACACCACCCTGAACAAGCCCAATCTCGTCTGATCTTGGAAGCTAAGCAGGGCTGGGCCTGGTTAGTACTTGGATGGGAGACCACCTGGGAATACCAGGTGCTGTAGGCCTTTTTTTTTCTCTCTTGTTCCGGCTTCCTTCAATGCTGCTTTTGAGATTATAAGAGATGTAGGTCAATACAAAACCAATACCTACAGCTAAACATCTCTGAACAAGCCCAATCTTGTTTGATCTTGGAAGCTAAGCAGAGCCGGGCCTGCTTAGTACTTGGATGGGAGACCACCTGCGAATACCAGGTGCTCTAGTGGCCTTTTTTTCTTCTCTCTTGTTCCGGCTTCCTTCAATGCTGGTTTTGAGATGTATAAGAGATGTAGGTCAATAGGAAAACAATACCTACAGCCACACCACCCTGAACAAGCCCAATCTCATCTGATCTTCGAAGCTAAGCAGGGCCAGGCCTGGTTAGTACTTGGATGGGAGACCACCTGGGAATACCAGGTGCTGTAGGCCTTTTTTTTTCTCTCTTGTTCCGGCTTCCTTCAATGCTGGTTTTGAGATTATAAGAGATGTAGGTCAATACAAAACCAATACCTACAGCTACACATCTCTGAACAATCCCAATCTCGTTTGATCTTGGAAGCTAAGCAGAGCCGGACCTGGTTAGTACTTTGATGGGAGACCACCTGGGAATACCAGGTGCTGTAGGCCTTTTTTTCTTCTCTCTTGTTCCGGCTTCCTTCAATGCTGGTTTCTAGATGTATAAGAGATGTAGGTCAATATGAAAACAATACCTACAGCCACTCCACCTTGAACAAGCACAATCTCGTCTGATCTTGAAAGATAAGCCGCGCCAGGCCTAGTTAGTACATGGATGGGAGACCACCTTTGACTGCCAGGTGCTGTAGGCCTTTTTTTTTTCTCTTTTGATCCGTCTTCCTTCAATGCTGGTTTTCAGATGTATAAGTGATGTAGGTCATAAAGAAACCAAATCCTACAACCACAACACCCTGAACAAGCCCAATCTCGTCTGATCTTGAAAGCTAAGCAGGTCCAGGCCTGGTTAGTACTTTTTTTTTTCTCTCTTGTTCTGGCTTCCTTCAATGCTGGTTTTGAGATGTATAAGTGATGTAGGTCATTAGGAACCCAATACCTACAGCCATACCACCCTGAACAAGCCCACTCTCATCTGATCTTGGAAGCTAAGCAGGTCCAGGCCTAGTTAGTACTTGGATGGGAGACCACCTGGGAATACCAGGTGCTGTAGGCTTTTTTTTTTTCTCTCTTGTTCCGGCTTCCTTCAATGCGGGTTTTTAGATGTATAAGAGATGTAGGTCAATATGAAAACAATACCTACAGCCACACCACCCTGAACAAGCCTAATCTCATCTGATCTTGGAAGCTAACCAGGGCCGGGCCTGGTTAGTACTTGGATGGGAAACCACCTGGGAATGCCAGGTGCTGTAGGCATTTTTTTTTTCTCTCTTGTTCCGACTTCCTTCAATGCTGGTTTTGAGATGTATAAGAGATGTAGGTCAATAGGAACCAATACCTACAGCCACACCACCCTGAACAAGCCCAATCTCGTCTGATCTTGAAAGCTAAGCAGGTCCGGGCCTGGTTAGTACTTTTTTTTTTCTCTCTTGTTCTGGCTTCCTTCAATGCTGGTTTTGAGATGTATAAGTGATGTAGGTCATTAGGAAACCAATACCTACAGCCACACCACCCTGAACAAGCCCAATCTCGTCTGATCTTGGAAGCTAAGCAGGGCCAGGCCTAGTTAGTACTTGGATGGGAGACCACCTGGGAATACCAGGTGCTGTAGGCTTTTTTTTGTTTCTCTCTTGTTCCGGCTTCCTTCAATGCGGGTTTTTAGATGTATAAGAGATGTAGGTCAATAGGAAAACAATACCTACAGCCGCACCACCCTGAACAAGCCCAATCTTGTCTGATCTTGGAAGCTAAGCAGGGACAGGCCTGGTTAGTACTTGGATGGGAGACCACCTGGGAATACCAGGTGCTGTAGGCCTTTTTTTTTTCTCTCTTGTTCCGGCTTCCTTCAATGCTGGTTTTTAGATGTATAAGAGATGTAGGTCAATAGGAAACCAATACCTACAGCCACACCACCCTGAACAAGCCCAATCTCGTCTGATCTTGGAAGCTAAGCACAGCCAGGCCTGGTTAGTACTTGGATGCGAGACCACCTGGGAATACCAGGTGCTGTAGGCCCTTTTTTTTTTCTCTCTTGTTCCGACTTCCTTCAATGCTGGTTTTGAGATGTATAAGAGATGTAGGTCAATAGGAAAACAATACCTACAGCCACACCACCCTGAACAAGCCCAATCTCATCTGATCTTGAAAGCTAAGCAGGTCCGGGGCCTGGTTAGTACTTTTTTTTTCTCTCTTGTTCCGGCCTCCTTCAATGCTGGTTTTGAGATGTATAAGAGATGTAGGTCAATAGGAAACCAATACCTACAGCCACACCACCCTGAACAAGCCCAATCTCGTCTGATCTTGAAAGCTAAGCTGGTCCGGGCGTGGTTAGTACTTTTTTTTTTCTCTCTTGTTCTGGCTTCCTTCAATGCTGGTTTTAAAATGTATAAGTGATGTAGGTCATTAGGAAACCAATACCTACAGCCACACCACCCTGCACAAGCCCAATCTCGTCTGATCTTGAAAGCTAAGCAGGGCTGGGCCTGGTTAGTACTTGGATGGGAGAGCACCTGGGAATACCAGGTGCTGTAGGCCTTTTTTTTTCTCTCTTGTTCCGGCTTCCTTCAATGCTGGTTTTGAGATTATAAGAGATGTAGGTCAATAGGAAACCAAAACCTACAGCTACACATCTCTAAACAAGCCCAATCTCGTTTGATTTTGGAAGCTAAGCAGGGCCAGGCCTGGTTAGTACTTGGATTGGAGACCACCTGGGAATACCAGGTGCTGTAGGCTTTTTTTTTTTCTCTCTTGTTCCGGCTTCCTTCAATGCTGGTTTTTAGATGTATAAGAGATGTAGGTCAATAGGAAACCAATACCTACAGCCACACTACACCACCCTGAACAAGACTGATCTTGGAGCTAAGCAGAGCCAGGCCTGGTTAGTACTTGGATGCGAGACCCACCTGGGGATACCAGGTGCTGTAGGCCCTTTTTTTTTCTCTCTTGTTCCGACTTCCTTCAATGCTGGTTTTGAGATGTATAAGAGATGTAGGTCAATAGGAAATCAATACCTACAGCCACACACCACCCTGAACAAGCCCAATCTCATCTGATCTTGGAAGCTAAGCAGGGCTGGGCCTGGTTTAGTACTTGGATGGGAGACCACCTGGGAATACCAGGTGCTGTAGGCCTTTTTTTCTTCTCTCTTGTTCCGGCTTCCTTCAATGCTGGTTTCTAGATGTATAAGAGATGTAGGTCAATAAGAAAACAATACCTACAGCCACACCACCCTGAACAAGCCCAATCTCATCTGATCTTGGAAGCTAAGCAGGGACGGGCCTGGTTAGTACTTGGATGGGAGACCACCTGGGATACCAGGTTCTGTAGGCCTTTTTTTCTTCTCTCTTGTTCCGGCTTCTTCAATGCTGGTTTCTAGATGTATAAGAGATGTAGGTCAATATGAAAACAATACCTACAGCCACTCCACCTTGAACAAGCACAATCTCGTCTGATCTTGAAAGATAAGCCACGCCAGGCCTAGTTAGTACATGGATGGGAGACCACCTTTGACTGCAGGTGCTGTAGGCCTTTTTTTTTTCTCTTTTGATCCGGCTTCCTTCAATGCTGGTTTTCAGATGTATAAGTGATGTAGGTCATAACGAAACCAAATCCTACAACCACAACACCCTGAACAAGCCCAATCTCGTCTGATCTTGAAAGCTAAGCAGGTCCAGGCCTGGTTAGTACTTTTTTTTTTCTCTCTTGTTCTGGCTTCCTTCAATGCTGGTTTTGAGATGTATAAGTGATGTAGGTCATTAGGAACCCAATACCTACAGCCATACACCCTGAACAAGCCCACTCTCATCTGATCTTGGAAGCTAAGCAGGTCCAGCCTAGTTAGTACTTGGATGGGAGACCACCTGGGAATACCAGGTGCTGTAGGCTTTTTTTTTTTTCTCTCTTGGTCCGGCTTCCTTCAATGCGGGTTTTTAGATGTATAAGAGATGTAGGTCAATATGAAAACAATACCTACAGCCACACCACCCTGAACAAGCCTAATCTCATCTGATCTTGAAGCTAACCAGGGCCGGGCCTGGTTAGTACTTGGATGGGAGACCACCTGGGAATGCCAGGTGCTGTAGGCATTTTTTTTTCTCTCTTGTTCCGACTTCCTTCAATGCTGGTTTTGAGATGTATAAGAGATGTAGGTCAATAGGGAACCAATACCTACAGCCACACCACCCTGAACAAGCCCAATCTCGTCTGATCTTGAAAGCTAAGCAGGTCGGGCCTGGTTAGTACTTTTTTTTTTCCTCTCTTGTTCTGGCTTCCTTCAATGCTGGTTTTGAGATGTATAAGTGATGTAGGTCATTAGGAAACCAATACCTACAGCCGCACCACCCTGTACAAGCCCAATCTCGTCTGATCTTGGAAGCTAAGCAGGGCCAGGCCTAGTTAGTACTTGGATGGGAGACCACCTGGAATACCAGGTGCTGTAGGCTTTTTTTTGTTTCTCTCTTGTTCCGGCTTCCTTCAATGCTGGTTTTTAGATGTATAAGAGATGTAGGTCAATAGGAAACCAATACCTACAGCCACACCACCCTGAACAAGCCCAATCTCGTCTGATCTTGGAAGCTAAGCACAGCCGGGCCTGGTTAGTACTTGGATGCGAGACCACCTGGGAATACAGGTGCTGTAGGCCCTTTTTTTTTTCTCTCTTGTTCCGACTTCCTTCAATGCTGGTTTTGAGATGTATAAGAGATGTAGGGTCAATAGGAAAACCATACCTACAGCCACACCACCCTGAACAAGCCCAATCTCATCTGATCTTGAAAGCTAAGCAGGTCGGGCCTGGTTAGTACTTTTTTTTTTCTCTCTTGTTCCGGCCTCCTTCAATGCTGGTTTTGAGATGTATAAGAGATGTAGGTCAATAGGAAACCAATACCCTACAGCCACACCACCCTGAACAAGCCCAATCTCGTCTGATCTTGAAAGCTAAGCTGGTCCGGGCGTGGTTAGTACTTTTTTTTTTCTCTCTTGTTCTGGCTTCCTTCAATGCTGGTTTTAAAATGTATAAGTGATGTAGGTCATTAGGAAACCAATACCTACAGCCACACCACCCTGAACAAGCCCAATCTCGTCTGATCTTGGAAGCTAAGCAGGGCTGGGCCTGGTTAGTACTTGGATGGGAGAGCACCTGGGAATACCAGGTGCTGTAGGCCTTTTTTTTTTCTCTCTTGTTCCGGCTTCCTTCAATGCTGGTTTTGAGATTATAAGAGATGTAGGTCAATAGGAAACCAAAACCTACAGCTACACATCTCTAAAACAAGCCCAATCTCGTTTGATTTTGGAAGCTAAGCAGGGCCAGGCCTGGTTAGTACTTGGATTGGAGACCACCTGGAATACGAGGTGCTGTAGGCTTTTTTTTTTTCTCTCTTGTTCCGGCTTCCTTCAATGCTGGTTTTTAGATGTATAAGAGATGTAGGTCAATAGGAAACCAATACTACAGCCACACCACCCTGAACAAGCCTGATCTTGGAAGCTAAGCAGAGCCAGGCCTGGTTAGTACTTGGATGCGAGACCACCTGGGGGATACCAGGTGCTGTAGGCCCTTTTTTTTTCTCTCTTGTTCCGACTTCCTTCAATGCTGGTTTTGAGATGTATAAGAGATGTAGGTCAATAGGAAATCAATACCTACAGCCACACCACCCTGAACAAGCCCAATCTCATCTGATCTTGGAAGCTAAGCAGGGCTGGGCCTGGTTAGTACTTGGATGGGAGACCACCTGGGAATACCAGGTGCTGTAGGCCTTTTTTTCTTCTCTCTTGTTCCGGCTTCCTTCAATGCTGGTTTCTAGATGTATAAGAGATGTAGGTCAATAAGAAAACAATACCTACAGCCACACCCACCCTGAACAAGCCCAATCTCATCTGATCTTGGAAGCTAAGCAGGGACGGGCCTGGTTAGTACTTGGATGGGAGACCACCTGGGAATACCAGGTTCTGTAGGCCTTTTTTTCTTCTCTCTTGTTCCGGCTTCCTTCAATGCTGGTTTCTAGATGTATAAGAGATGTAGGTCAATAGGGAAACAATACCTACAGCCACACCACCCTGAACAAGCCCAATCCTCGTCTGATCTTGGAAGCTAAGCAGGGACGGGCCTGGTTAGTACTTGGATGGGAGACCATCCTGGGAATACCAGGTGCTGTGGCCTTTTTTTTTCTCTCTTGTTCCGGCTTCCCTTCAATGCTGGTTTTTAGATGTATAAGAGATGTAGGTCAATAGGAAACCAATACATACAGCCACACCACCCTGAACAAGCCTGATCTTGGAAGCTAAGCAGAGCCGGGTTGGTTTAGTACTTGGATGCGAGACCACCTGGGAATACCAGGTGCTGTAGCCCTTTTTTTTTTCTCTCTTGTTCCGACTTCCTTCAATGCTGGTTTTGAGATGTATAAGAGATGTAGGTCAATAGAAAACCATTACCTACAGCCACACCACCCTGAACAAGCCCAATCTCGTCTGATCTTGGAAGCTAAGCAGGGCTGGGCCTGGTTAGTACTTGGATGGGAGACCACCTGGAAATACCAGGTGCTGTAGGCTTTTTTTTTTCTCTCTTGTTACGCCTCCTTCAATGCTGGTTTTGATATGTATAAGAGATGTAGGTCAATAGGAAACCAATACCTACTGCCACACCACCCTGAACAAGGCCCAATCTCGTCTGATCTTGAAAGCTAAGCAGGTCTGGGCTGGTTAGTACTTTTTTTTTTCTCTCTTGTTCCGGCTTCCTTCAATGCTTGTTTTTAGATGTATAAGAGATGTAGGTCAATAGGAAAACAATACCTACAGCCATACCCTGAACAAGCCCAATCTCGTCTGATCTTGGAAGCTAAGCAGGGCTGGGCCTGGTTAGTACTTGGATGGGAGACCACCTGGAAATACCAGGTGCTGTAGGCCTTTTTTTTTTCTCTCTTGTTCCGGCCTCCTTCAATGCTGGTTTTGAAATGTATAAGAGATGTAGGTCAATAGAAAAACAATACTTACAGCCACACCACCCTGAACAAGCCCAATCTCGTCTGATCTTGGAAACTAAGCAGAGCCGGGCCTGGTTAGTACTTGGATGGGAGACCACCTGGGAATACCAGGTGCTGTAAGCCTTTTTTTCTTCTCTCTTTTTCCGGCTTCCTTCAATGCTGGTTTCTAGATGTATAAGAGATGTAGGTCAATAGGAAAAAAATACCTACAGCCACACCACCCTGAACAAGCCCAATCTCATCT
>NW_027446452.1:25000-30000 GCF_038048845.1 Mixophyes fleayi | reverse complement strand
TAGGAAAACAATACCTACAGCCACACCACCCTGAACAAGCCCAATCTCATCTGATCTTGAAAACTAAGCAGGTCCAGGCCTGGTTAGTACTTTTTTTTTTCTCTCTTGTTCTGGCTTCCTTCAATGCTGGTTTTAAAATGTATAAGTGATGTAGGTCATTAGAAAACCAATACCTACAGCCACACCACCCTGGACAAGCCCAATCTCATCTGATCTTGAAAGATAAGCCGCGCCAGGCCTAGTTAGTACATGGATGGGAGACCACCTGGGAATGCCAGGTGCTGTAGGCCTTTTTTTTTCTTTTTTGATCCGGCTTCCTTCAATGCTGGTTTTCAGATGTATAAGTGATGTAGGTCATTAGGAAACCAAATCCTACAGCCACAACACCCTGAACAAGCCCAATCTCATCTGATCTTGGAAGCTAAGCAGAGCCGGGCCTGGTTAGTACTTGGATGCGAGACCACCTGGGAATACCAGGTGCTGTAGGCATTTTTTTTTTTCTCTCTTGTTCCGACTTCCTTTAATGCTGGTTTTGAGATGTATAAGAGATGTAGGTCAATAGGGAACCAATACCTACAGCCACACCACCCTGAACAAGCCCAATCTCGTCTGATCTTGAAAGCTAAGCAGGGCCGGGCCTGGTTAGTACTTTTTTTTTTCTCTCTTGTTCTGGCTTCCTTAAATGCTGGTTTTGAGATGTATAAGTGATGTAGGTCATTAAGAAACCAATACCTACAGCCACACCACCCTGAACAAGCCCAATCTCGTCTGATCTTGGAAGCTACGCAGGGCCAGGCCTAGTTAGTACTTGGATGGGAGACCACCTGGGAATGCCAGGTGCTGTAGGCTTTTTTTTTTTCTCTCTTGTTCCGGCTTCCTTCAATGCGGGTTTTTAGATGTATAAGAGATGTAGGTCAATAGGAAAACATTACCTGCAGCCGCACCACCCTGAACAAGCCCAATCTCGTCTGATCTTGGAAGCTAAGCAGGGATGGGCCTGGTTAGTACTTGGATGGGAGACCACCTGGGAATACCAGGTGCTGTAGGCCTTTTTTTTTTCTCTCTTGTTCCGGCTTCCTTCAATGCTGGTTTTTAGATGTATAAGAGATGTAGGTCAATAGGAAACCAATACCTACAGCCACACCACCCTGAACAAGACCAATCTAGTCTGATCTTGGAAGCTAAGCAGAGCCGGGCCTGGTTAGTACTTGGATGCGAGACCACCTGGGAATACCAGGTGCTGTAGGCCCTTTTTTTTTCTCTCTTGTTCCGACTTCCTTCAATGCTGGTTTTGAGATGTATAAGAGATGTAGGTCAACAGGAAAACAATACCTACAGCCACACCACCCTGAACAAGCCCAATCTCATCTGATCTTGAAAGCTAAGCAGGTCCAGGCCGGGTTAGTACTTTTTTTTTTCTCTCTTGTTCTGGCTTCCTTCAATGCTGGTTTTAAAATGTATAAGTGATGTAGGTCATTAGAAAACCAATACCTACAGCCACACCACCCTGGACAAGCCCAATCTCATCTGATCTTGGAAACTAAGCAGGGCCGGGCCTGGTTAGTACTTGGATGGGAGACCACCTGGGAATACCAGGTGCTGTAGGCCTTTTTTTTTTTCTCTCTTGTTCCGGCTTCCTTCAATGCTTGTTTTTAGATGCATAAGAGATGTAGGTCAATAGGAAAACAATACCTACAGCCACACCACCCTGAACAAGCCTGATCTTGGAAGCTAAGCAGGGCTGGGCCTGGTTAGTACTTGGATGGGAGACCACCTGGAAATACCAGATGCTGTAGGCTTTTTTTTTCTCTCTTGTTCCGGCCTCCTTCAATGCTGGTTTTGAGATGTATAAGAGATGTAGGTCAATAGGAAACCAATACCTACAGCCACACCACCCTGAACAAGCCCAATCTCATCTGATCTTGAAAGCTAAGCAGGTCCAGGCCTGGTTAATACTTTTTTTTTTCTCTCTTGTTCTGGCTTCCTTCAATGCTGGTTTTAAAATGTATAAGTGATGTAGGTCATTAGGAAACCAATACCTACAGCCACACCACCCTGGACATGCCCAATCTCATCTGATCTTGGAAGCTAAGCAGGGCTGGGCCTGGTTAGTACTTGGATGGGAGACCACCTGGGAATACCAGGTGCAGAAAGCCTTTTTTTTTCTCTCTTGTTCCGGCTTCCTTCAATGCTTGTTTTTAGATGTATAAGAGATGTAGGTATATAGGAAAACAATACCTACAGCCACACCACCCTGAACAAGCCCAATCTCGTTTGATCTTGGAAGCTAAGCAGGGTCAGGCCTGGTTAGTACTTGGATGGGAGACCACCTGGGAATACCAGGTGCTGTAGGCTTTTTTTTTTTCTCTCTTGTTCCGGCTTCCTTCAATGCTGGTTTTTAGATGTATAAGAGATGGAGGTCAATAGGAAACCAATATCTACAGTCACACCACCCTGAACAAGCCTGATCTTGGAAGCTAAGCAGAGCCAGGCCTGGTTAGTACTTGGATGCGAGACCACCTGGGAATACCAGGTGCTGTAGGCCCTTTTTTTTTCTCTCTTGTTCCGACTTCCTTCAATGCTGGTTTTGAGATGTATAAGAGATGTAGGTCAACAGGAAAACAATACCTACAGCCACACCACCCTGAACAAGCCCAATCTCATCTGATCTTGAAAGCTAAGCAGGTCCAGGCCGGGTTAGTACTTTTTTTTTTCTCTCTTGTTCTGGCTTCCTTCAATGCTGGTTTTAAAATGTATAAGTGATGTAGGTCATTAGAAAACCAATACCTACAGCCACACCACCCTGGACAAGCCCAATCTCATCTGATCTTGGAAACTAAGCAGGGCCGGGCCTGGTTAGTACTTGGATGGGAGACCACCTGGGAATACCAGGTGCTGTAGGCCTTTTTTTTTTTCTCTCTTGTTCCGGCTTCCTTCAATGCTTGTTTTTAGATGCATAAGAGATGTAGGTCAATAGGAAAACAATACCTACAGCCACACCACCCTGAACAAGCCCAATCTTGTCTGATCTTGGAAGCTAAGCAGGGCTGGGCCTGGTTAGTACTTGGATGGGAGACCACCTGGAAATACCAGATGTTGTAGGCTTTTTTTTTCTCTCTTGTTCCGGCCTCCTTCAATGCTGGTTTTGAGATGTATAAGAGATGTAGGTCAATAGGAAACCAATACCTACAGCCACACCACCCTGAACAAGCCCAATCTCATCTGATCTTGAAAGCTAAGCAGGTCCAGGCCTGGTTAATACTTTTTTTTTTCTCTCTTGTTCTGGCTTCCTTCAATGCTGGTTTTAAAATGTATAAGTGATGTAGGTCATTAGGAAACCAATACCTACAGCCACACCACCCTGGACATGCCCAATCTCATCTGATCTTGGAAGCTAAGCAGGGCTGGGCCTGGTTAGTACTTGGATGGGAGACCACCTGGGAATACCAGGTGCAGAAAGCCTTTTTTTTTCTCTCTTGTTCCGGCTTCCTTCAATGCTTGTTTTTAGATGTATAAGAGATGTAGGTATATAGGAAAACAATACCTACAGCCACACCACCCTGAACAAGCCCAATCTCGTTTGATCTTGGAAGCTAAGCAGGGTCAGGCCTGGTTAGTACTTGGATGGGAGACCACCTGGGAATACCAGGTGCTGTAGGCTTTTTTTTTTTCTCTCTTGTTCCGGCTTCCTTCAATGCTGGTTTTTAGATGTATAAGAGATGGAGGTCAATAGGAAACCAATATCTACAGTCACACCACCCTGAACAAGCCTGATCTTGGAAGCTAAGCAGAGCCAGGCCTGGTTAGTACTTGGATGCGAGACCACCTGGGGATACCAGGTGCTGTAGGCCCTTTTTTTTTTCTCTCTTTTTCCGACTTCCTTCAATGCTGGTTTTGAGATGTATAAGAGATGTAGGTCAATAGGAAACCAATACCTACAGCCACACCACCCTGAACAAGCCCAATCTCGTCTGATCTTGGAAGCTAAGCAGGGCTGGGCCTGGTTAGTACTTGGATGGGAGACCACCTGGAAATACCAGGTGCTGTAGACTTTTTTTTTTCTCTCTTGTTCCGGCCTCCTTCAATGCTGGTTTTGAGATGTATAAGAGATGTAGGTCAATAGGAAACCAATACCTACAGCCACACCACCCTGAACAAGCCCAATCTCGTCTGATCTTGGAAGCTAAGCAGAGCCAGGCCTGGTTAGTACTTGGATGGGAGACCACCTGGGAATACCAGGTGCTGTAGGCCTTTTTTTCTTCTCTCTTGTTCCGGCTTCCTTCAATGCTGGTTTTGAGATTATAAGAGATGTAGGTCAATAGGAAACCAAAACCTACAGCTACACATCTCTAAACAAGCCCAATCTCGTTTGATCTTGGAAGCTAAGCAGGGTCAGGCCTGGTTAGTACTTGGATGGGAGACCACCTGGGAATACCAGGTGCTGTAGGCTTTTTTTTTTTCTCTCTTGTTCCGGCTTCCTTCAATGCTGGTTTTTAGATGTATAAGAGATGGAGGTCAATAGGAAACCAATATCTACAGTCACACCACCCTGAACAAGCCTGATCTTGGAAGCTAAGCAGAGCCAGGCCTGGTTAGTACTTGGATGCGAGACCACCTGGGGATACCAGGTGCTGTAGGCCCTTTTTTTTTTCTCTCTTTTTCCGACTTCCTTCAATGCTGGTTTTGAGATGTATAAGAGATGTAGGTCAATAGGAAACCAATACCTACAGCCACACCACCCTGAACAAGCCCAATCTCGTCTGATCTTGTAAGCTACGCAGGGCCAGGCCTAGTTAGTACTTGGATGGGAGAGCACCTGGGAATGCCAGGTGCTGTAGGCTTTTTTTTTTTCTCTCTTGTTCCGGCTTCCTTCAATGCGGGTTTTTAGATGTATAAGAGATGTAGGTCAATAGAAAAACATTACCTGCAGCCGCACCACCCTGAACAAGCCCAATCTCGTCTGATCTTGGAAGCTAAGCAGGGACGGGCCTGGTTAGTAC
>NW_027446452.1:7500-15000 GCF_038048845.1 Mixophyes fleayi | reverse complement strand
CTGAACAAGCCCAATCTCGTCTGATCTTGGAAGCTAAGCAGGGACGGGCCTGGTTAGTACTTTTAATAGGAGACCACCTGGGAATACCAGGTGCTGTATGCCTTTTTTTTTCTCTCTTGTTCCGGCTTCCTTCAATGCTGGTTTTGAGATAATAAGAGATGTAGGTCAATAAGAAGCCAAATCCTACAGCTACACATCTCTAAACAAGCCCAATCTCGTCTGATCTTGGAAGCTAAGCAGGGCCAGGCCTGGTTAGTGCTTGGATGGGAGACCACCTGGGAATACCAGGTGCTGTAGGCTTTTTTTTTTTCTCTCTTGTTCCGGCTTACTTCAATGCTGGTTTTTAGATGTATAAGAGATGTAGGTCAATAGGAAACCAATACATACAGCCACACCACCCTGAACAAGCCTGATCTTGGAAGCTAAGCAGAGCCGGGGTTGGTTAGTACTTGGATGCGAGACCACCTGGGAATACCAGGTGCTGTAGGCCTTTTTTTTTTCTCTCTTGTTCCGACTTCCTTCAATGCTGGTTTTGAGATGTATAAGAGATGTAGGTCAATAGGAAACCATTACCTACAGCCACACCAACCTGAACAAGCCCAATCTTGTCTGATCTTGGAAGCTAAGCAGGGCTGGGCCTGGTTAGTACTTGGATGGGAGACCACCTGGAAATACCAGGTGCTGTAGGCTTTTTTTTTTCTCTCTTGTTCCGGCCTCCTTCAATGCTGGTTTTGATATGTATAAGAGATGTAGGTCAATAGAAAACCAATACCTACAGCCACACCACCCTGAACAAGCCCAATATCGTCTGATCTTGAAAGCTAAGCAGGTCCGGGCCTGGTTAGTACTTTTTTTTTTCTCTCTTGTTCTGGCTTCCTTCAATGCTGGTTTTAAAATGTATAAGTGATGTAGGTCATTAGAAAACCAATACCTACAGCCACACCACCCTGGACAAGCCCAATCTCGTCTGATCTTGGAAGCTAAGCAGGGCTGGGCCTGGTTAGTAGTTGGATGGGAGACAACCTGGAAATACCAGGTGCTGTAGGCTTCTTTTTTTCTCTCTTGTTCCGGCCTCCTTCAATGCTGGTTTCGAGATGTATAAGAGATGTAGGTCAATAGGAAACCAATACCTACAACCACACCACCCTGAACAAGCCCAATCTCGTCTGATCTTGGAAGCTAAGCAGAGCCGGGCCTGGTTAGTACTTGAATGGGAGACCACCTGGGAATACCAGGTGCTGTAGGCCTTTTTTTCTTCTCTCTTGTTCCGGCTTCCTTCAATGCTGTTTTCTAGATGTATAAGAGATGTAGGTCAATAGGAAAACAATACCTACAGCCACACCACCCTGAACAAGCCCAATCTCGTCTGATCTTGGAAGCTAAGCAGGGACGGGCCTGGTTAGTACTTGGATAGGAGACCACCTGGGAATACCAGGTGCTGTAGGCCTTTTTTTCTTCTCTCTTGTTCCGGCTTCCTTCAATGCTGGTTTCTAGATGTATAAGAGATGTAGGTCAATAGGAAAACAATACCTACAGCCACACCACCCTGAACAAGCCCAATCTCGTCTGATCTTGGAAGCTAAGCAGGGATGGGCTTGGTTAGTACTTGGATGGGAGACCACCTGGGAATACCAGGTGCTGTAGGCCTTTTTTTCTTCTCTCTTGTTCCGGCTTCCTTCAATGCTGGTTTCTAGATGTATAAGAGATGTAGGTCAATGGTAAAACAATACCTACAGCCACACCACCCTGAACAAGCCCAATCTCGTCTGATCTTGGAAGCTAAGCCGGGACGGGCCTGGTTAGTACTTGGATGGGAGACCACCTGGGAATACCAGGTGCTGTAGGCCTTTTTTTCTTCTCTCTTGTTCCGGCTTCCTTCAATGCTGGTTTCTAGATGTATAAGAGATGTAGGTCAATAGGAAAACAATACCTACAGCCACACCACCCTGAACAAGCCCAATCTCGTCTGATCTTGGAAGCTAAGCAGGGATGGGCCTGGTTAGTACTTGGATGGGAGACCACCTGGGAATACCAGGTGCTGTAGGCCTTTTTTTCTTCTCTCTTGTTCCGGCTTCCTTCAATGCTGGTTTCTAGATGTATAAGAGATGTAGGTCAATAGGAAAACAATACCTACAGCCACACCACCCTGAACAAGCCCAATCTCGTCTGATCTTGGAAGCTAAGCAGGGATGGGCCTGGTTAGTACTTGGATGGGAGACCACCTGGGAATACCAGGTGCTGTAGGCCTTTTTTTTTTCTCTCTTGTTCCGGCTTCCTTCAATGCTGGTTTTGAGATAATAAGAGATGTAGGTCAATAGGAAACCAAAACCTACAGCTACACATCTCTAAACAAGCCCAATCTCGTCTGATCTTGGAAGCTAAGCAGGGCCAGGCCTGGTTAGTACTTGGATGGGAGAGCACCTGGGAATACCAGGTGCTGTAGGCTTTTTTTTTTTCTCTCTTGTTCCGGCTTCCTTCAATGCTGGTTTTTAGATGTATAAGAGATGTACGTCAATAGGAAACCAATACCTACAGCCACACCACCCTGAACAAGCCCAATCTCATCTGATCTTGAAAGCTAAGCAGGGCTGGGCCTGGTTAGTACTTGGATGGGAGACCACCTGGAAATACCAGATGCTGTAGGCTTTTTTTTTTTCTCTCTTGTTCCGGCCTCCTTCAATGCTGGTTTTGAGATGTATAGGAGATGTAGGTCAATAGGAAACCAATACCTACAGCCACACCACCCTGAACAAGCCCAATCTCGTCTGATCTTGAAAGCTAAGCAGGTCCGGGCCTGGTTAGTACTTTTTTTTTTCTCTCTTGTTCTGGCTTCCTTCAATGCTGGTTTTAAAATGTATAAGTGATGTAGGTCATTAGGAAACCAATACCTACAGCCACACCACCCTGGACAAGCCCAATCTCGTCTGATCTTGGAAGCTAAGCAGGGCTGGGCCTGGTTAGTACTTGGATGGGAGACCACCTGGGAATACCAGGTGCTGTAGGCCTTTTTTTTTTTCTCTCTTGTTCCGGCTTCCTTCAATGCTTGTTTTTAGATGTATAAGAGATGTAGGTCAATAGGAAAACAATACCTACAGCCACACCACCCTGAACAAGCCCAATCTCATCTGATCTTGGAAGCTAAGCAGGGCTGGGCCTGGTTAGTACTTGGATGGGAGACCACCTGGAAATACCAGGTGCTGTAGGCTTTTTTTTTCTCTCTTGTTCCGGCCTCCTTCAATGCTGGTTTTGAGATGTATAAGAGATGTAGGTCAATAGGAAACCAATACCTACAACCACACCACCCTGAACAAGCCCAATCTCGTCTGATCTTGGAAGCTAAGCAGAGCCGGGCCTGGTTAGTACTTGGATGGGAGACCACCTGGGAATACCAGGGGCTGTAGGCCTTTTTTTCTTCTCTCTTGTTCCGGCTTCCTTCTATGCTGGTTTCTAGATGTATAAGAGATGTAGGTCAATAGGAAAACAATACCTACAGCCACACCACCCTGAACAAGCCCAATCTCGTCTGATCTTGGAAGCTAAGCAGGGACAGGCCTGGTTAGTACTTGGATGGGAGACCACCTGGGAATACCAGGTGCTGTAGGCCTTTTTTTTTTCTCTATTGTTCCGGCTTCCTTCAATGCTGGTTTTGAGATAATAAGAGATGTAGGTCAATAGGAAACCAAAACCTACAGCTACACATCTCTAAACAAGCCCAATCTCGTCTGATCTTGGAAGCTAAGCAGGGCCAGGCCTGGTTAGTACTTGGATGGGAGACCACCTGGGAATACCAGGTGCTGTAGGCTTTTTTTTTTTCTCTCTTGTTCCGGCTTCCTTCAATGCTGGTTTTTAGATGTATAAGAGATGTAAGTCAATAGGAAACCAATACCTACAGCCACACCACCCTGAACAAGCCTGATCTTGGAAGCTAAGCAGAGCCGGGGTTGGTTAGTACTTGGATGCGAGACCACCTGGGAATACCAGGTGCTGTAGGCCCTTTTTTTTTTCTCTCTTGTTCCGACTTTCTTCAATGCTGGTTTTGAGATGTATAAGAGATGTAGGTCAATAGGAAATCATTACCTACAGCCACACCACCCTGAACAAGCCCAATCTCATCTGATCTTGGAAGCTAAGCAGGGCTGGGCCTGGTTAGTACTTGGATGGGAGACCACCTGGAAATATCAGGTGCTGTAGGCTTTTTTTT
The DNA here is from genome assembly GCF_038048845.1 of Mixophyes fleayi. NCBI lineage: Eukaryota > Metazoa > Chordata > Amphibia > Anura > Limnodynastidae > Mixophyes > Mixophyes fleayi. Next base: position 10,799 of record NW_027446452.1, on the reverse strand, counting down.
TTCTCTCTTGTTCCGGCCTCCTTCAATGCTGGTTTTGATATGTATAAGAGATGTAGGTCAATAGAAAACCAATACCTACAGCCACACCACCCTGAACAAGCCCAATCTTGTCTGACCTTGAAAGCTAAGCAGGTCCGGGCCTGGTTAGTACTTTTTTTTTCTCTCTTGTTCTGGCTTCCTTCAATGCTGGTTTTAAAATGTATAAGTGATGTAGGTCATTAGGAAACCAATATCTACAGCCACACCACCCTGGACAAGCCCAATCTCGTCTGATCTTGGAAGCTAAGCAGAGCTGGGCCTGGTTAGTACTTGGATGGGAGACCACCTGGGAATCCCAGGTGCTGTAGGCCTTTTTTTCTTCTCTCTTGTTCCGGCTTCCTTCAATGCTGGTTTCTAGATGTATAAGAGATGTAGGTCAATAAGAAAACAATACCTACAGCCACACCACCCTGAACAAGCCCAATCTCATCTGATCTTCAAAGCTAAGCAGGGCCAGGCCTGGTTAGTACTTGGATGGGAGACCACCTGGGAATAACAGGTGCTGTAGGCTTTTTTTTTTTCTCTCTTGTTCCGGCTTCCTTCAATGCGGGTTTTTAGATGTATAAGAGATGTAAGTCAATAGGAAACCAATACCTACAGCCACACCACCCTGAACAAGCCTGATCTTGGAAGCTAAGCAGAGCCGGGGTTGGTTAGTACTTGGATGCGAGACCACCTGGGAATACCAGGTGCTGTAGGCCCTTTTTTTTTTCTCTCTTGTTCCGACTTTCTTCAATGCTGGTTTTGAGATGTATAAGAGATGTAGGTCAATAGGAAACCCTTACCTACAGCCACCCCACACTGAACAAGCCCAATCTCATCTGATCTTGGAAGCTAAGCAGGGCTGGGCCTGGTTAGTACTTGGATGGTAGACCACCTGGAAATATCAGGTGCTGTAGGCTTTTTTTTTCCTCTCTTGTTCCTGCCTCCTTCAATGCTGGTTTTGATATGTATAAGAGATGTAGGTCAATAGAAAAGCAATACCTACAGCCACACCACCCTGAACAAGCCCAATCTCATCTGATCTTGGAAGCTAAGCAGGGCTGGGCCTGGTTAGTACTTGGATGGGAGACCACCTGGAAATACCAGATGCTGTAGGCTTTTTTTTTTCTCTCTTGTTCCGGCCTCCTTCAATGCTGGTTTTGAGATGTATAAGAGATGTAGGTCAATAGGAAACCAATACCTACAGCCACACCACCCTGAACAAGACCAATCTCGTCTGATCTTGAAAGCTAAGCAGGTCCGGGCCTGTTTAGTACTTTTTTTTTTCTCTCTTGTTCTGGCTTCCTTCAATGCTGGTTTTAAAATGTATAAGTGATGTAGGTCATTAGGAAACCAATACCTACAGCCACACCACCCTGGACAAGTCCAATCTTGTCTGATCTTGGAAGCTAAGCAGGGCTGGGCCTGGTTAGTACTTGGATGGGAGACCACCTGGGAATACCAGGTGCTGTAGGCCTTTTTTTTTTTCTCTCTTGTTCCGGCTTCCTTCAATGCTTGTTTTTAGATGTATAAGAGATGTAGGTCAATAGGAAAACAATACCTACAGCCACACCACCCTGAACAAGCCCAATCTCGTCTGATCTTGGAAGCTAAGCAGGGCTGGGCCTGGTTAGTACTTGGATGGTAGACCACCTGGAAATACCAGGTGCTGTAGGCTTTTTTTTTCTCTCTTGTTCCGGCCTCCCTCAATGCTGGTTTTGAGATGTATAAGAGATGTAGGTCAATAGGAAACCAATACCTACAACCACACCATCCTGAACAAGCCCAATCTCGTCTGATCTTGGAAGCTAAGCAGAGCCGGGCCTGGTTAGTACTTGAATGGGAGACCACCTGGGAATACCAGGTGCTGTAGGCCTTTTTTTCTTCTCTCTTGTTCTGGCTTCCTTCAATGCTGTTTTCTAGATGTATAAGAGATGTAGGTCAATAGGAAAACAATACCTACAGCTACACCACCCTGAACAAGCCCAATCTCGTCTGATCTTGGAAGCTAAGCAGGGACGGGCCTGGTTAGTACTTGGATGGGAGACCACCTGGGAATACCAGGGGCTGTAGGCCTTTTTTTCTTCTCTCTTGTTCCGGCTTCCTTCTATGCTGGTTTCTAGATGTATAAGAGATGTAGGTCAATAGGAAAACAATACCTACAGCCACACCACCCTGAACAAGCCCAATCTCGTCTGATCTTGGAAGCTAAGCAGGGACAGGCCTGGTTAGTACTTGGATGGGAGACCACCTGGGAATACCAGGTGCTGTAGGCCTTTTTTTTTTCTCTATTGTTCCGGCTTCCTTCAATGCTGGTTTTGAGATAATAAGAGATGTAGGTCAATAGGAAACCAAAACCTACAGCTACACATCTCTAAACAAGCCCAATCTCGTCTGATCTTGGAAGCTAAGCAGGGCCAGGCCTGGTTAGTACTTGGATGGGAGACCACCTGGGAATACCAGGTGCTGTAGGCTTTTTTTTTTTCTCTCTTGTTCCGGCTTCCTTCAATGCTGGTTTTTAGATGTATAAGAGATGTAAGTCAATAGGAAACCAATACCTACAGCCACACCACCCTGAACAAGCCTGATATTGGAAGCTAAGCAGAGCCGGGGTTGGTTAGTACTTGGATGCGAGACCACCTGGGAATACCAGGTGCTGTAGGCCCTTTTTTTTTTCTCTCTTGTTCCGACTTTCTTCAATGCTGGTTTTGAGATGTATAAGAGATGTAGGTCAATAGGAAATCATTACCTACAGCCACACCACCCTGAACAAGCCCAATCTCGTCTGATCTTGGAAGCTAAGCAGGGCTGGGCCTGGTTAGTACTTGGTTGGGAGACCACCTGGAAATATCAGGTGCTGTAGGCTTTTTTTTTTCTCTCTTGTTCCGGCCTCCTTCAATGCTGGTTTTGATATGTATAAGAGATGTAGGTCAAGAGAAAACCAATACCTACAGCCACACCACCCTGAACAAGCCCAATCTTGTCTGATCTTGAAAGCTAAGCAGGTCCGGGCCTGGTTAGTACTTTTTTTTTCTCTCTTGTTCTGGCTTCCTTCAATGCTGGTTTTAAAATGTATAAGTGATGTAGGTCATTAGGAAACCAATATCTACAGCCACACCACCCTGGACAAGCCCAATCTCGTCTGATCTTGGAAGCTAAGCAGAGCTGGGCCTGGTTAGTACTTGGATGGGAGACCACCTGGGAATACCAGGTGCTGTAGGCCTTTTTTTCTTCTCTCTTGTTCCGGCTTCCTTCAATGCTGGTTTCTAGATGTATAA
>NW_027446452.1:0-5000 GCF_038048845.1 Mixophyes fleayi | reverse complement strand
TTTTTTCTCTCTTGTTCCGGCTTCTTTCAATGCTGGTTTTGAGATGTAGGTCAATAGTAAACCAATACCTACAGCCACACCACCCTGAACAAGCCCAATCTCATCTGATCTTGGAAGCGAAGCAGGGCTGGGCCTGGTTAGTACTTGGATGGGAGACCACCTGGCAATACCAGCTGCTGTAGGCCTTTTTTTTTATCTCTCTTGTTCCGGCTTCCTTCAATGCTGGTTTTGAGATTATAAGAGATGCAGGTCAATAGGAAAAAAATACCTACAGCTACACATCTCTGAACAAGCCCAATCTCGTTTGGTCTTGGAAGCTAAGCAGGGCCGGACCTGGTTAGTACTTTGATGGGAGACCACCTGGGAATACCAGGTGCTGTAGGCCTTTTTTTTTTCTCTCTTGTTCCGGCTTCCTTCAATGCTGGTTTTAAGATGTATAAGAGATGTAGGTCAATAGGAAACCATACCTACAACCACTCCACCTTGAACAAGCACAATCTCGTCTGATCTTGAAAGATAAGCAGCACCGGGCCTAGTTAGTACTTGAATGGGAGACCACCTAGGAATACCAGGTGCTGTAGGCCATTTTTTTTCCTCTCTTGTTCCGGCTTCCTTCAATGCTTATTTTGAGATGTATAAGTGATGTAGGTCATTAGGAAAACAATACCTACAGCCACACCACCCTGAATAAACCCAATCTCATCTGATCTTGGAAGCTAAGCAGGGCTTGGCCTGGTTAGTATTTGGATAGGAGACCACCTGGGAATACCAGGTGCTGTAGGCCTTTTTTTTTTCTCTCTTGTTCTGGCTTCCTTCAATGCTGGTTTTGAGATGTATAAGAGATGTAGTTCATTAGGAAACCAATACCTACAACCACTCCACTTTGAACAAGCACAATCTCGTCTGATCTTGGAAGCTAAGCAGTGCCAGGCCTGGTTAGTACTTGGATGGGAGACCACCTGGGAATACCAGGTGCTGTAGGCCTTTTTTTTTCTCTCTTGTTCTGGCTTCCTTCAATGCTGGTTTTGAGATGTATCAGAGATGTAGTTCATTAGGAACCCAATACCTACAGGCACACCACCCTGAATAAACCCAATCTCATCTGATCTTGGAAGCTAAGCAGGGCTTGGCCTGGTTAGTATTTGGATAGGAGACCACCTGGGAATACAAGGTGCTGTAATCCTTTTTTTTTTCTCTCTTGTTCCGGCTTCCTTCAATGCTGGTTTTGAGATTATAAGAGATGTAGGTCAATAGGAAACCAATACCTACAGCCACACCACCCTGAACAAGCCCAATTTCGTTTCATCTTGGAAGCTAAGCAGGGCCGCGCCTGGTTAGTACTTGGATGGGAGACCACTTGGCAATACCAGCTGCTGTAGGCCTTTTTTTTTATCTCTCTTGTTCCGGCTTCCTTCAATGCTGGTTTTGAGATGTATAAGAGATGTAGGTCAATAGGAAACCAATACCTACAACCACTCCACCTTGAACAAGCACAATCTCGTCTGATCTTGAAAGATAAGCAGCGCCGGGCCTAGTTAGTATTTGAATGGGAGACCACCTGGGAATACCAGGTGCTGTAGGCCTTTTTTTCCCCTCTCTTGTTCCGGCTTCCTTCAATGCTTATTTTGAGATGTATAAGTGATGTAGGTCATTAGGAAACCAATACCTACAGCCACACCACCCTGAACAAGCCCAATCTTGTCTGATCTTGGAAGCTAAGCAGGGCTGGGCCTGGTTAGTACTTGGATGGGAGACCACCCAGAAATACCAGGTGCTGTAGGCTTTTTTTTTTCTCTCTTGTTCCGGCCTCCTTCAATGCTGGTTTTGAGATGTATAAGAGATGTAGGTCAATAGGAAACCAATACCTACATCCACACCACCCTGAACAAGCCCAATCTCGTCTGATCTTGGAAGCTAAGCAGAGCCGTGCCTGGTTAGTACTTGGATGGGAGACCACCTGGGAATACCCCTCTCTTGTTCCGGCTTCCTTCAATGCTTATTTTGAGATGTATAAGTGATGTAGGTCATTAGGAAACCAATACCTACAGCCACACCACCCTGAACAAGCCCAATCTTGTCTGATCTTGGAAGCTAAGCAGGGCTGGGCCTGGTTAGTACTTGGATGGGAGACCACCCAGAAATACCAGGTGCTGTAGGCTTTTTTTTTTCTCTCTTGTTCCGGCCTCCTTCAATGCTGGTTTTGAGATGTATAAGAGATGTAGGTCAATAGGAAACCAATACCTACATCCACACCACCCTGAACAAGCCCAATCTCGTCTGATCTTGGAAGCTAAGCAGAGCCGTGCCTGGTTAGTACTTGGATGGGAGACCACCTGGGAATACCAGGTGCTGTAGGCCTTTTTTTCTTCTCTCTTGTTCCGGCTTCCTTCAATGCTGGTTTCTAGATGTATAAGAGATGTAGGTCAATAGAAAAACAATACCTACAGCCACACCACCCTGAACAAGCCCAATCTCATCTGATCTTGGTAGCTAAGCAGGGCTGGGCCTGGTTAGTACTTGGATGGGAGACCACCTGGGAATACTAGGTGCTGTAGGCCTTTTTTTTTTCTCTCTTGTTCTGGCTTCCTTCAATGCTGGTGTTGAGATTTATAAGAGATGTAGGTCAATAGGAAACTAATACCTACAGCCACTCCACCTTGAACAAGCACAATCTCGTCTGATCTTGAAAGATAAGCTGCGCCAGGCCTAGTTAGTACATGGATGGGAGACCACCTGGGAAAACCAGGTGCTGTAGGCCTTTTTTTTTCTCTTTTGATCCGGCTTCCTTCAATGCTGGTTTTCAGATGTATAAGTGATGTAGGTCATTAAGCAACCAAATCCTACAGCCACAACACCCTAAACAAGCCCAATCTCATCTGATCTTGGAAGCTAAGCAGAGCCGGGCCTGGTTAGTACTTGGATGCGAGACCACCTGGGAATACCAGGTGCTGTAGGCATTTTTTTTTTTCTCTCTTGTTCCGACTTCCTTCAATGCTGGTTTTGAGATGTATAAGAGATGTAGGTCAATAGGGAACCAATACCTACAGCCACACCACCCTGAACAAGCCCAATCTCGTCTGATCTTGAAAGCTAAGCAGTTCCGGGCCTGGTTAGCACTTTTTTTTTTCTCTCTTGTTCTGGCTTCCTTCAATGCTGGTTTTGAGATGTATAAGTGATGTAGGTCATTAAGAAACCAATACCTACAGCCACACCACCCTGAACAAGCCCAATCTCACCTGATCTTTGAAGCTAAGCAGGGCTTGGCCTAGTTAGTACTTGGATGGGAGACCACCTGGGAATACCAGGTGCTGTAGGCTTTTTTTTTTTCTCTCTTGTTACGGCTTCCTTCAATGCTGGTTTTTAGATGTATAAGAGATGTAGGTCAATAGAAAAACAATACCTACAGCCGCACAACCCTGAACAAGCCCAATCTCATCTGATCTTGGAAGCTAAGCAGGGCCGGGCCTGGTTAGTACTTGGATGGGAGACCACCTGGGAATACCAGGTGCTGTAGGCTTTTTTTTTTCTCTCTTGTTCCGGCTTCCTTCAATGCTGGTTTTGAGATTATAAGAGATGTAGGTCAATAGAAAACCAATACCTACAGCTACACATCTATGAACAAGCCCAATCTCGTTTGGTCTTGGAAGCTAAGCAGGGCCGGACCTGGTTAGTACTTTGATGGGAGACCACCTGGGAATACCAGATGCTGTAGGCCTTTTTTTTTTCTCTCTTGTTCCGGCTTCCTTCAATGCTGGTTTTGAGATGTAGGTCAATAGTAAACCAATACCTACAGCCACACCACCCTGAACAAGCCCAATCTCGTCTGATCTTGGAAGCGAAGCAGGGCTGGGCCTGGTTAGTACTTGGATGGGAGACCACCTGGCAATACCAGCTGCTGTAGGCCTTTTTTTTTTATCTCTCTTGTTCCGGCTTCCTTCAATGCTGGTTTTGAGATTATAAGAGATGCAGGTCAATAGGACCCAATACCTACAGCTACACATCTCTGAACAAGCCCAATCTCGTTTGGTCTTGGAAGCTAAGCAGGGCCGGACCTGGTTAGTACATTGATGGGAGAACACCTGGGAATACCAGGTGCTGTAGGCCTTTTTTTTTTCTCTCTTGTTCCGGCTTCCTTCAATGCTGGTTTTAAGATGTATAAGAGATGTAGGTCAATAGGAAACCATACCTACAACCACTCCACCTTGAACAAGCACAATCTCGTCTGATCTTGAAAGATAAGCAGCACCGGGCCTAGTTAGTACTTGAATGGGAGACCACCTAGGAATACCAGGTGTTGTAGGCCATTTTTTTTCCTCTCTTGTTCCGGCTTCCTTCAATGCTTATTTTGAGATGTATAAGTGATGTAGGTCATTAGGAAAACAATACCTACAGCCACACCACCCTGAATAAACCCAATCTCATCTGATCTTGGAAGCTAAGCAGGGCTTGGCCTGGTTAGTATTTGGATAGGAGACCACCTGGGAATACCAGGTGCTGTAGGCCTTTTTTTTTTCTCTCTTGTTCTGGCTTCCTTCAATGCTGGTTTTGAGATGTATAAGAGATGTAGTTCATTAAGAAACCAATACCTACAACCACTCCACTTTGAACAAGCACAATCTCGTCTGATCTTGGAAGCTAAGCAGTGCCAGGCCTGGTTAGTACTTGGATGGGAGACCACCTGGGAATACCAGGTGCTGTATGCCTTTTTTTTTCTCTCTTGTTCTGGCTTCCTTCAATGCTGGTTTTGAGATGTATAAGAGATGTAGTTCATTAGGAACCCAATACCTACAGCCACACCACCCTGAATAAACCCAATCTCATCTGATCTTGGAAGCTAAGCAGGGCTTGGCCTGGTTAGTATTTGGATAGGAGACCACCTGGGAATACAAGGTGCTGTAATCCTTTTTTTTTTCTCTCTTGTTCCGGCTTCCTTCAATGCTGGTTTTGAGATTATAAGAGATGTAGGTCAATAGTTAACCAATACCTACAGCCACACATCT
>NW_027446451.1:0-57339 GCF_038048845.1 Mixophyes fleayi | reverse complement strand
TGAATCTTGATTCATGATTCATGATTCATGATTCATGATTCGATTCATGATTCATGATTCATGATTCAATTCATGATTCATGATTCATGATTCAATTCATGATTCATGATTCATGATTCAATTCATGATTCATGATTCATGATTCAATTCATGATTCATGATTCAATTCATGATTCATGATCCATGATTCAATTCATAATTCATGATTTGATTCATGATTCATGATTCATAATTCATGATTCATGATTCATGTTTTAATTCATGATTCATGATTCAATTCACGATTCAATTCATGATTCATGAATGAATTTATGTTTCATGATTCATGATTTATGATTCATAATTCATGATTCAATTCATGATTCAATTCATGATTCATGATTCATGATTTGATTCATGATTCATGATTCATGATTCAATGCATGATTCATGATTCATGATTCGATTCATGATTCATGATTCATGATTCAATTTATGATTCATGATTCGATTCATAATTCTTGATTCATGATTCGATTCATGATTCATTATTCAAGATTCAATTCATGATTCATGATTCATGATTCGATTTATGATTCATGATTCATGATTCAAATCATGATTCATTATTCGATTCATGATTCATGATTTGATTCATGAATCTTGATTCATGATTCATGATTCGATTCATGATTCATGATTCATGATTCAATTCATGATTCATGATTCATGATTCAATTCATGAATCATGATTCAATTAATGATTCATGATTCGATTCATGAATCTTGATTCATGATTCATGATTCGATTCATGATTCATGATTCAATTCATGATTCATGATTCATGATTCAATTCATGAATCATGATTCAATTCATGAATCATGATTCATGATTCATGATTCGATTCATGATTCATGATTTATGATTCAATTCATGATTCATGATTCATGATTCAATTCATGATTCATGATTCATGATTCAATTCATGATTCATGATTCATGATTCAATTCATGATTCATGATTCAATTCATGATTCATGATCCATGATTCAATTCATAATTCATGATTTGATTCATGATTCATGATTCAATTCATGATTCATGATTCATGAATCAATTCATGATTCATGATTCATGATTCATGATTCATAATTAATGATTCAATTCATGATTCAATTCATGATTCATGATTCATGATTTAATTCATGATTCATGATTCAATTCACGATTCAATTCATGATTCATGAATCAATTTATGTTTCATGATTCATGATTTATGATTCATAATTAATGATTCAATTCATGATTCAATTCATGATTCATGATTCATGATTTGATTCATGATTCATGATTCATGATTCAATGTATGATTCATGATTCATGATTCATGATTCATGATTCGATTCATGATTCATGATTCAATTCATGATTCATGATTCGATTCATGATTCTTGATTCATGATTCGATTCATGATTCATTATTCAAGATTTAATTCATGATTCATGATTCATGATTCGATTTATGATTCATGATTCATGATTCAAATCATGATTCATTATTCGATTCCTGATTCATGATTTGATTAATGATTCATGATTCATGATTCATGATTTGATTCATGATTCAATTCATGATTCAATTCATGATTCAATTCATGATTCATGATTCATGATTCGATTCATGATTTAATTCAAGATTCGATTCATGATTCATGATTCGATTCATGATTCATTTCATGATTAATGATTTGATTCATGATTCAATTCATGATTCAATTCATGATTCATGATTCATGATTCGATTCATGATTCAATTCAAGATTCATGATTCAATTCATGATTCATGATTCGATTCATGATTCATGATTCATTATTCATGATTCAATTCATGATTCACGATTCATGATTCTTGATTCATGATTCATGATTCATGATTCAATTCATGATTCATGATTCGATTCATGATTCTTGATTCATGATTCATAATTCGATTCATGATTCATGATTCAAGATTCAATTCATAATTCATGATTGATGATTCAATTCATGATTCATGATTCGATTCATGATTCATGATTCGATTCATGATTCTTGATTCATTATTCATGATTCGATTCATGATTCATTATTCAAGATTTAATTCATGATTCATGATTCGATTCAAGATTCATGATTCATGATTCATGATTCAAATCATGATTCATGATTCAATTCATGATTCATAATTCATGATTCATGATTCAATTCATGATTCAAGATTCATGATTTAATTCATGATTCATGATTCAATTCATGATTCATGATTCAATTCATGATTTGATATATGATTCAATTCATAATTCATAATTCGATTTATGATTCATGATTCAATTCATGATTCATGATTCATGAATCAATTCATGATTTATGATTCATGATTCATGATTCAATTCATGATTCATGATTCATGATTCAATTCATAAATTCATGATTCAATTCATGATTCAATTCATGATTCATGATTCAATTTATGATTCATGATTCATGATTCAATTCATGATTCAATTCATGATTCATGAATCAATTCATGATTTATGATTTATGATTCATGATTCAATTCATGATTCATGATTCATGATTCAATTCATAAATTCATGATTCAATTCATGATTCAATTCATGATTCATGATTCAATTTATGATTCATGATTCATGATTCAATTCATGATTCAATTCATGATTCATGATTCATGATTCGTTTCATGATTCATGATTCAATTCATGATTCAATTCATGATTCAATTCATAATTCATGATTCATGATTGGATTCATGATTCATGATTCATGATTCAATTCATGATCCATGATTCATGATTCAATTCATGATTCAATTCATAATTCAATTCATGATTCATGATTCATTTCATGATTCAATTCATGATTCATGATTCGATTCATGATTCATGATTCAATTCATGATTCAATTCATGATTCATGATTTGATTCATGATTCATGATTCAATTCATGATTCATGATTCATAATTCAATTCATGATTCATGATTCATGATTCACGATTCGATTCATGAATTATGATTCAATTCATGATTCATGATTCAAGATTCATGATTCAATTCATGATTCATGATTCGATTCATGAATCTTGATTCATGATTGATGATTCATTACATGATTCATGATTCAATTCATGATTCATGATTCATGATTGATGATTCATTACATGATTCATGATTCTTGATTCATGATTTAATTCATGATTCATGATTCAATTCATGATTCATGATTCAATTCATGAATTATGGTTCATGATTCAATTCATGATTCAATTCATGATTCAATTCATGATTCATGATTCATTTCATGATTCAATTTATGATTCATGATTCGATTCTTGATTCATGATTCAATTCATGATTCAATTTATGATTCATGATTCGATTCATGATTCATGATTCAATTCATGATTCAATTCATGATTCATGATTCATTTCATGATTCATGATTCATGATTCGATTCATGAATTATGATTCAATTCATGATTCATGATTCAAGATTCATGATTCAATTCATGATTCATGATTCGATTCATGAATCTTGATTCATGATTCATGATTCGATTCATGATTCATGATTCATGATTCAATTCATGATTCATGATTCATGATTAAATTCATGAATCATGATTCAATTCATGATTCATGATTCATGATTCATGATTCATGATTCGATTCATGATTCATGATTTATGATTCAATTCTTGATTCATGATTCATGATTCAATTCATGATTGATGATTCAATTCATGATTCATGATTCAATTCATGATTCATGATTCAATTCATGATTCATGATTCATGATTCATGATTTGATTCATGATTCATGATTCAATTCATGATTCATGATTCATAATTCAATTCATGATTCATGATTCGATTCATGAATCTTGATTCATGATTCATGATTCATGATTCATGATTCGATTCATGATTCATGATTCATGATTCAATTCATGATTCATGATTCATGATTCAATTCATGATTCATGATTCATGATTCAATTCATGATTCATGATTCATGATTCAATTCATGATTCATGATTCAATTCATGATTCATGATTCATGATTCAATTCATGATTCATGATTCATGATTTAATTCATGATTCATGATTCAATTCACGATTCAATTCATGATTCATGATTCATGATTTGATTCATGATTCATGATTCATGATTCAATGCATGATTCATGATTCATGATTCGATTCATGATTCATGATTCATGATTAAATTTATGATTCATGATTCGATTCATGATTCTTGATTCATGATTCGATTCATGATTCATTATTCAAGATTCAATTCATGATTCATGATTCATGATTCGATTTATGATTCATGATTCATGATTCAAATCATGATTCATTATTCGATTCATGATTTGATTCATGAATCTTGATTCATGATTCATGATTCGATTCATGATTCATGATTCGATTCATGATTCATGATTCAATTCATGATTCATGATTCATGATTCAATTCATGAATCATGATTCAATTAATGATTCATGATTCGATTCATGAATCTTGATTCATGATTCATGATTCGATTCATGATTCATGATTCATGATTCAATTCATGATTCATGATTCATGATTCAATTCATGAATCATGATTCAATTCATGATTCATGATTCATGATTCGATTCATGATTTGATTCATGAATCTTGATTCATGATTCATGATTCGATTCATGATTCATGATTCGATTCATGATTCATGATTCAATTCATGATTCATGATTCATGATTCAATTCATGAATCATGATTCAATTAATGATTCATGATTCGATTCATGAATCTTGATTCATGATTCATGATTCGATTCATGATTCATGATTCATGATTCAATTCATGATTCATGATTCATGATTCAATTCATGAATCATGATTCAATTCATGATTCATGATTCATGATTCGATTCATGATTCATGATTTATGATTCAATTCATGATTCATGATTCATGATTCAATTCATGATTCATGATTCATGATTCAATTCATGATTCATGATTCATGATTCAATTCATGATTCATGATTCAATTCATGATTCATGATCCATGATTCAATTCATAATTAATGATTTGATTCATGATTCATGATTCATGATTCATGATTCATAATTAATGATTCAATTCATGATTCAATTCATGATTCATGATTCATGATTTAATTCATGATTCATGATTCAATTCACGATTCAATTCATGATTCATGAATCAATTTATGTTTCATGATTCATGATTTATGATTCATAATTAATGATTCAATTAATGATTCAATTCATGATTCATGATTCATGATTTGATTCATGATTCATGATTCATGATTCAATGCATGATTCATGATTCATGATTCATGATTCATGATTCGATTCATGATTCATGATTCATGATTCAATTCATGATTCATGATTCAATTCATGATTCTTGATTCATGATTCGATTCATGATTCATGATTCGATTCATGATTCATGATTCATGATTCAATTCATGATTCATGATTCGATTTATGATTCATGATTCATGATTCAAATCATGATTCATTATTCGATTCCTGATTCATGATTTGATTAATGATTCATGATTCATGATTCATGATTCATGATTCATGATTCATGATTCATGATTCATGATTCATTTCATGATTCATGATTTGATTCATGATTCAATTCATGATTCAAATTATGATTCAATTCATGATTCATGATTCATGATTCGATTCATGATTTAATTCAAGATTCATGATTCGATTCATGATTCATGATTCGATTCATGATTCATTTCATGATTAATGATTTGATTCATAATTCAATTCATGATTCAATTCATGATTCATGATTCATGATTCGATTCATAATTCAATTCAAGATTCATGATTCAATTCATGATTCATGATTCAATTCATGATTCATGATTCATGATTCAATTCATGATTCATGATTCATGATTCAATTCATGATTCATGATTCAATTCATGATTCATGATCCATGATTCAATTCATAATTAATGATTTGATTCATGATTCATGATTCATGATTCAATTCATGATTCATGATTCATGAATCAATTCATGATTCATGATTCATGATTCATGATTCATAATTAATGATTCAATTCATGATTCAATTCATGATTCATGATTCATGATTTAATTCATGATTCATGATTCAATTCACGATTCAATTCATGATTCATGAATCAATTTATGTTTCATGATTCATGATTTATGATTCATAATTAATGATTCAATTAATGATTCAATTCATGATTCATGATTCATGATTTGATTCAGGATTCATGATTCATGATTCAATGCATGATTCATGATTCATGATTCATGATTCATGATTCGATTCATGATTCATGATTCATGATTCAATTCATGATTCATGATTCGATTCATGATTCTTGATTCATGATTCGATTCATGATTCATGATTCGATTCATGATTCATGATTCATGATTCAATTCATGATTCATGATTCGATTTATGATTCATGATTCATGATTCAAATCATGATTCATTATTCGATTCCTGATTCATGATTTGATTAATGATTCATGATTCATGATTCATGATTCATGATTCATGATTCATGATTCATGATTCATTTCATGATTCATGATTTGATTCATGATTCAATTCATGATTCAAATTATGATTCAATTCATGATTCATGATTCATGATTCGATTCATGATTTAATTCAAGATTCATGATTCGATTCATGATTCATGATTCGATTCATGATTCATTTCATGATTAATGATTTGATTCATAATTCAATTCATGATTCAATTCATGATTCATGATTCATGATTCGATTCATGATTCAATTCAAGATTCATGATTCAATTCATGATTCATGATTCGATTCATGATTCATGATTCATTATTCATGATTCAATTCATGATTCACGATTCATGATTCTTGATTCATGATTCATGATTCATGATTCAATTCATGATTCATGATTCGATTCATGATTCTTGATTCATGATTCATGATTCGATTCATGATTCAAGATTCAATTCATAATTCATGATTGATGATTCAATTCATGATTCATGATTCGATTCATGATTCATGATTCGATTCATGATTCTTGATTCATTATTCATGATTCGATTCATGATTCATTATTCAAGATTTAATTCATGATTCATGATTCGATTCAAGATTCATGATTCAGATTTCAATTCATGATTCATGATTCAATTCATGATTCAATTCATGATTCATGATTCATGATTCAATTCATAATTCAATTCATGATTCATGATTTAATTCATGATTCATGATTCATGATTTAATTCATGATTCATGATTCAATTCATGATTCATAATTCATGATTCATGATTCAATTCATGATTCATGATTCATGATTTAATTCATGATTCATGATTCAATTCATGATTCATGATTCAATTCATGATTTGATATATGATTCAATTCATAATTCATAATTCGATTTATGATTCATGATTCAATTCATGATTCATGATTCATGAATCAATTCATGATTTATGATTCATGATTCATGATTCATGATTCATGATTCAATTCATGATTCATGATTCATGATTCAATTCATGATTCATGATTCAATTCATGATTCAATTCATGATTCATGATTCAATTTATGATTCATGATTCATGATTCAATTCATGATTCAATTCATGATTCATGATAAATGATTCGTTTCATGATTCATGATTCAATTCATGATTCAATTCATGATTCAATTCATAATTCATGATTCATGATTGGATTCATGATTCATGATTTAATTCATGATCCATGATTCATGATTCAAATTATGATTCAATTCATGATTCATGATTAATGATTTAATTCATGATTCAATTCAACATTCATGATTAAAATTATGATTCATGATTCAATTCATGATCATGATTCATGATTCAATTCATGTTTCATGATTCATGATTCAATTCATGACTCATAATTCATGATTCAATTCATGATTCAATTTATGATTCATGATTCATGATTCAATTCATAATTCAATTCATGATTCATGATTCAAGATTCAATTTATGATTCATAATTCAATTCATGATTCATGATTCATGATTCGATTCATGATTCATGATTCAATTCATGTTTCATAATTCATGATTCATGATTCAATTCATGATTCAATTCATGATTCATGATTCATTTCATGATTCAATTCATGATTCATGATTCAATTCATGAATCAATTCATGATTCATGATTTGATTCATGATTCATGATTCAATTCATGATTCATGATTCATAATTCAATTCATGATTCATGATTCATGATTCATGATTCGATTCATGATTCATGATTTGATTCATGAATTATGATTCAATTCATGATTCATGATTCATGATTGATGATTCATTACATGATTCATGTTTCTTGATTCATGTTTCTTGATTCATGATTTAATTCATGATTCATGATTCAATTCATGATTCATGATTCAATTCATGATTCATGATTCATGATTCAATTCATGATTCAATTCATGATTCAATTCATGATTCATGATTCATTTCATGATTCAATTTATGATTCATGATTCGATTCTTGATTCATGATTCAATTCATCATTCATGATTCGATTCATGATTCATGATACAATTCATGATTCATGATTCATGATTCAATTCATGATTCATGATTCATGATTCGATTCATGAATTATGATTCAATTCATGAATCTTGATTCATGATTCATGAATCTTGATTCATGATTCATGATTCGATTCATGATTCATGATTCAATTCATGATTCATGATTCATGATTCAATTCATGATTCATGATTCGATTCATGATTCATGATTCATGATTCAATTCATGATTCATGATTCCATTCATGATTCATGATTCAATTCATGATTCATGATTCATGATTCAATTCATGATTCATGATTCGATTCATGAATCTTGATTCATGATTCATGATTCGATTCATGATTCATGATTCAATTCATGATTCATGATTCAATTCATGATTCATGATTCGATTCATGAATCTTGATTCATGATTCATGATTCGATTCATGATTCATGATTCATGATTCAATTCATGATTCATGATTCATGATTCGATTCATGATTCATGATTCAATTCATGATTCATGATTCATGATTCAATTCATGATTCATGATTCGATTCATGAATCTTGATTCATGATTCATGATTCGATTCATGATTCATGATTCATGATTCAATTCATGATTCATGATTCATGATTCAATTCATGAATCATGATTAAATTCATGATTCATGATTCATGATTCATGATTCGATTCATGATTCATGATTCATGATTCAATTCATGATTCATGATTCATGATTCAATTCATGATTCATGATTCATGATTCAATTCATGATTCATGATTCAATTTATGATTCATGATTCATGATTCAATTCATGATTCATGATTCAATTCATGAATCTTGATTCATGATTCATGATTCGATTCATGATTCATGATTCAATTCATGATTCATGATTCAATTCATGATTCATGATTCGATTCATGAATCTTGATTCATGATTCATGACTCGATTCATGATTCATGATTCATGATTCAATTCATGATTCATGATTCATGATTCAATTCATGAATCATGATTCAATTCATGATTCATGATTCATGATTCATGATTCATGATTCATGATTCATGATTCATGATTCATGATTCGATTCATGATTCATGATTCATGATTCAATTCATGATTCATGATTCATGATTCAATTCATGAATCATGATTCAATTCATGATTCATGATTCGTGATTCATGATTCATGATTCATGATTCATGATTCAATTCATGATTCATGATTCATGATTCATGATTCATGATTTATTCATGATTAATGATTCATGATTCAATTCATGATTCAATTCATGATTCATGAATCGATTTATGTTTCATGATTCATGATTTATGATTCATAATTCATGATTCAATTCATGATTCATGATTTATGATTCATAATTCATGATTCGATTCATGATTCATGATTCATGATTCAATTCAAAATTCATGATTCATGATTCAATTCATGATTCATTTCATGATTCATGATTCATGATTTGATTCATGATTCATGATTCATGATTCACGATTCATGATTCATTTCATGATTCATGATTCATGATTCGATTCATGATTTAATTCAAGATTCATGATTTGATTCATGATTCATGATTCGATTCATGATTCATTTCATGATTCATGATTTGATTCATGATTCAATTCATGATTCAATTCATTAATCATGATTCATGATTCGATTCATGAATCTTGATTCATGATTCGATTCATGATTTATGATTCAATTCATGATTCATGATTCATGATTTATGATTCAATTCATATTTCCTGATTCATGATTCATGATTCATGATTCATGATTCATGATTTAATTCATGATTAATGATTCATGATTTAATTCATGATTAATGATTCATGATTCAATTCATGATTCAATTCATGATTCATGATTCAATTCATGATTTATGATTCATGATTCCTGATTCGATTCATGATTCAATTCATGATTCATGATTCAATTCATGATTCATGATTCATGATTTATGATTCATGATTCAATTCATGTTTCATGATTCAATTCATGATTTGATTCCTGATTCAATTCATGATTCATGATTTGATTTATGATTCATGATTCATAAATTCAATTCATGATTCATGATTCATGATTCAATTCATGATTCATGATTCATGATTTGATTCATGATTCATGATTAATGATTCAATTCATGATTCAATTCAAGATTCATGATTCGATTCATGATTCAATTCATGATTCATGATTCAATTCATGATTCATAATTCATGATTCATGATTCAATTCATGATTCATGATTCATGATTCATGATTCATTTCATGATTCATGATTCGATTCATGATTCAATTCATGATTCAATTCATGATTCATGATTCATGATTCGATTCATGATTCAATTAAAGATTCATGATTCGATTCATGATTCATGATTCGATTCATGATTTATTTCATGATTCATGATTTGATTCATGATTCATGATTCATGATTCAATTCAAGATTCATGATTCATGATTCAATTCATGATTCAATTCATGATTCATGATTTGATTCATGATTCATGATTCATGATTCAATTCATGATTCATAATTCATGATTCATGATTCAATTCATGATTCATGATTCATAATTCATGATTCATTTCATGATTCATGATTCGATTCATGATTCAATTCATGATTCAATTCATGATTCATGATTCATGATTCGATTCATGATTCAATTCAAAATTCATGATTCGATTCATGATTCATGATTCGATTCATGATTCATGATTCGATTCATGATTCATGATTCGATTCATGATTCATTTCATGATTCATGATTCGATTCATGATTCAATTCATGATTTAATTCATGATTCATGATTCATGATTCAAATCATGATTCATGATTCGATTCATGATTCATGATTCATGATTCAATTCATGATTCATGATTCATTATTCAATTCATGATTCATGATTCATGATTCATGATTTAATTAATGATTCATGATTCAATTCATGATTCAATTCATGATTCATGATTCATGATTCATGATTCTTGATTCATGATTCATGATTCGATTCATGATTCATGATTGGATTCATGATTCGATTCATGATTCTTGATTCATGATTCGATTCATGATTCATTATTCAAGATTCAATTCATAATTCATGATTCATGATTCAATTCATGATTCATGATTGATGATTCAATTCATGATTCATGATTCAATTCATTATTCGATTCCTGATTCATTTCATGATTCATGATTTGATTTATGATTCTTGATTCATGATTCAATTCATGATTCATGATTCAATTCATGATTCATGATTAATGATTCAATTCATGATTCAATTCATGATTCAATTTATGATACATGATTCATTTCATGATTCAATTCATGATTCATGATTCGATTCATGATTCATGATTCAATTCATGATTCAATTCATGATTCATGATTCGATTCATGATTCATGATTCATTTCATGATTCATGATTCATGATTCAATTCATGATTCATGATTCGATTCATGATTCATGATTCAATTCATGATTCATTATCGATGATTCAATTCATGATTCATGATTCATGATTCGATTCATGATTCATGATTCAATTCATGATTCATGATTCATGATTCAATTCATGATTTATGATTCGATTCATGATTCATGATTCGATTCATGAATCTTGATTCATGATTCATGATTCGATTCATGATTCATGATTCAATTCATGATTCATGATTCAATTCATGATTTATGATTCATGATTCATGATTCATGATTCAATTCATGATTCATGATTCATGATTCATGATTCAAGATTTAATTCATAATTCATGATTCATGATTCAATTCATGATTCATGATTTATGATTTTTGATTCAATTCATGATTCATGATTCAATTCATTATTCGACTCCTGATTCATTTCATGATTCATGATTGGATTTATGATTATTGATTCATGATTCAATTCATGATTCATGATTCATGATTCAATTCATGATTCAATTCATGATTCATGATTCAATTCATGATTCATGATTCATGATTTATGATTCATGATTCAATTCATGTTTTATGATTCAATTCATGATTTGATTCCTGATTCAATTCATGATTCATGATTTGATTTATGATTCATGATTCATAAATTCAATTCATGATTCATGATTCATGATTCAATTCATGATTCATGATTCATGATTTGATTCATGATTCATGATTAATGATTCAATCCATGATTCAATTCAAGATTCATGATTCGATTCATGATTCAATTCATGATTCATGATTCAATTCATGATTCATAATTCATGATTCATGATTCAATTCATGATTCATGATTCATAATTCATGATTCATTTCATGATTCATGATTCGATTCATGATTCAATTCATGATTCAATTCATGATTCATGATTCATGATTCGATTTATGATTCAATTAAAGATTCATGATTCGATTCATGATTCATGATTCGATTCATGATTTATTTCATGATTCATGATTTGATTCATGATTCATGATTCATGATTCAATTCAAGATTCATGATTCATGATTCAATTATGATTCAATTCATGATTCATGATTTGATTCATGATTCATGATTCATGATTCAATTCATGATTCATAATTCATGATTCATGATTCAATTCATGATTCATGATTCATAATTCATGATTCATTTCATGATTCATGATTCGATTCATGATTCAATTCATGATTCAATTCATGATTCATGATTCATGATTCGATTCATGATTCAATTCAAAATTCATGATTCGATTCATGATTCATGATTCGATTCATGATTCATGATTCGATTCATGATTCATTTCATGATTCATGATTCGATTCATGATTCAATTCATGATTTAATTCATGATTCATGATTCAAATCATGATTCATGATTCGATTCATGATTCATGATTCATGATTCAATTCATGATTCATGATTCATTATTCAATTCATGATTCATGATTCATGATTCATGATTTAATTAATGATTAATGATTCAATTCATGATTCAATTCATGATTCATGATTCATGATTCATGATTCTTGATTCATGATTCATGATTGGATTCATGATTCATGATTGGATTCATGATTCGATTCATGATTCTTGATTCATGATTCGATTCATGATTCATTATTCAAGATTCAATTCATAATTCATGATTCATGATTCAATTCATGATTCATGATTGATGATTCAATTCATGATTCATGATTCAATTCATTATTCGATTCCTGATTCATTTCATGATTCATGATTCGATTTATGATTCTTGATTCATGATTCAATTCAATGATTCATGATTCAATTCATGATTCATGATTAATGATTCAATTCATGATTCAATTTATGATACATGATTCATTTCATGATTCAATTCATGATTCATGATTCGATTCATGATTCATGATTCAATTCATGATTCAATTCATGATTCATGATTCGATTCATGATTCATGATTCATTTCATGATTCATGATTCATGATTCAATTCATGATTCATGATTCGATTCATGATTCATGATTCAATTCATGATTCATTATCGATGATTCAATTCATGATTCATGATTCATGATTCGATTCATGATTCATGATTCAATTCATGATTCATGATTCATGATTCAATTCATGATTTATGATTCGATTCATGATTCATGATTCGATTCATGAATCTTGATTCATGATTCATGATTCGATTCATGATTCATGATTCAATTCATGATTCATGATTCAATTCATGATTCATGATTCATGATTCAATTCATGATTCATGATTCATGATTCATGATTCAAGATTTAATTCATAATTCATGATTCATGATTCAATTCATGATTCATGATTTATGATTTTTGATTCAATTCATGATTCATGATTCAATTCATTATTCGACTCCTGATTCATTTCATGATTCATGATTCGATTTATGATTCTTGATTCATGATTCAATTCATGATTCATGATTCATGATTCAATTCATGATTCAATTCATGATTCATAATTAATGATTCAATTCATGATTCAATTCATGATTCAATTCATGATTCAATTCATGATTCATGATTCATTTCATGATTCAATTCATGATTCATGATTCGATTCATGATTCATGATTCAATTCATGATTCAATTCATGACTCATGATTTGATTCATTATTCATGATTCAATTCATGATTCATGATTCATGATTCGATTTATGATTCATGATTCATGATTCAAATCATGATTCATTATTCGATTCATGATTCATGATTTGATTCATGAATCTTGATTCATGATTCATGATTCGATTCATGATTCATGATTCATGATTCAATTCATGATTCATGATTCATGATTCAATTCATGAATCATGATTCAATTCATGATTCATGATTCATGATTCGATTCATGATTCATGATTTATGATTCAATTCATGATTCATGATTCAATTCATGATTCATGATTCATGATTCAATTCATGATTCATGATTCATGATTCAATTCATGATTCATGATTCAACTCATGATTCATGATCCATGATTCAATTCATAATTCATGATTTGATTCATGATTCATGATTCATGATTCAATTCATGATTCATGAATCAATTCATGATTCATGATTCATGATTCATGATTCATAATTAATGATTCAATTCATGATTCAATTCATGATTCATGAATCAATTTATGTTTCATGATTCATGATTTATGATTCATAATTAATGATTCAATTAATGATTCAATTCATGATTCATGATTCATGATTTGATTCATGATTCATGATTCATGATTCAATGCATGATTCATGATTCATGAATTATGATTCATGATTCGATTCATGATTCATGATTCATGATTCAATTCATGATTCATGATTCGATTCATGATTCTTGATTCATGATTCGATTCATGATTCATGATTCGATTCATGATTCATGATTCATGATTCAATTCATGATTCATGATTCGATTTATGATTCATGATTCATGATGCAAATCATGATTCATTATTCGATTCCTGATTCATGATTTGATTAATGATTCATGATTCATGATTCATGATTCATGATTCATGATTCATGATTCATTTCATGATTCATGATTTGATTCATGATTCAATTCATGATTCAAATTATGATTCAATTCATGATTCATGATTCGATTCATGATTTAATTCAAGATTCATGATTCGATTCATGATTCATGATTCGATTCATGATTCATTTCATGATTAATGATTTGATTCATAATTCAATTCATGATTCAATTCATGATTCATGATTCATGATTCGATTCATGATTCAATTCAAGATTCATGATTCAATTCATGATTCATGATTCGATTCATGATTCATGATTCATTATTCATGATTCAATTCATGATTCACGATTCATGATTCTTGATTCATGATTCATGATTCATGATTCAATTCATGATTCATGATTCGATTCATGATTCTTGATTCATGATTCATGATTCGATTCATGATTCATGATTCAAGATTCAATTCATAATTCATGATTGATGATTCAATTCATGATTCATGATTCGATTCATGATTCATGATTCGATTCATGATTCTTGATTCATTATTCATGATTCGGTTCATGATTCATTATTCAAGATTTAATTCATGATTCATGATTCGATTCAAGATTCATGATTCAGATTTCAATTCATGATTCATGATTCAATTCATGATTCAATTCATGATTCATGATTCATGATTCAATTCATAATTCAATTCATGATTCATGATTCATGATTTAATTCATGATTCATGATTCATGATTTAATTCATGATTCATGATTCAATTCATGATTCATAATTCATGATTCATGATTCAATTCATGATTCATGATTCATGATTTAATTCATGATTCATGATTCAATTCATGATTCATGATTCAATTCATGATTTGATATATGATTCAATTCATAATTCATAATTCGATTTATGATTCATGATTCAATTCATGATGCATGATTCATGAATCAATTCATGATTTATTATTCATGATTCATGATTCATGATTCATGATTCAATTCATGATTCATGATTCATGATTCAATTCATGATTCATGATTCAATTCATGATTCAATTCATGATTCATGATTCAATTTATGATTCATGATTCATGATTCAATTCATGATTCAATTCACGATTCATGATAAATGATTCGTTTCATGATTCATGATTCAATTCATGATTCAATTCATGATTCAATTCATAATTCATGATTCATGATTGGATTCATGATTCATGATTCATGATTCAATTCATGATCCATGATTCATGATTCAAATTATGATTCAATTCATGATTCATGATTAATGATTTATTTCATGATTCAATTCAAGATTCATGATTAAAATTATGATTCATGATTCAATTCATGATCATGATTCATGATTCAATTCATGTTTCATGATTCATGATTCAATTCATGACTCATAATTCATGATTCAATTCATGATTCAATTTATGATTCATGATTCATGATTCAATTCATAATTCAATTCATGATTCATGATTCAAGATTCAATTTATGATTCATAATTCAATTCATGATTCATGATTCATGATTCGATTCATGATTCTTGATTCATGATTTATAATTCAATTCATTATTCATGATTCAATTCATTAATCATGATTCATGATTCGATTCATGATTCATGATTCAATTCATGTTTCATAATTCATGATTCATGATTCAATTCATGATTCAATTCATGATTCATGATTCATTTCATGATTCAATTCATGATTCATGATTCAATTCATGAATCAATTCATGATTCATGATTTGATTCATGATTCATGATTCAATTCATGATTCATGATTCATAATTCAATTCATGATTCATGATTCATGATTCATGATTCGATTCATGATTCATGATTCGATTCATGAATTATGATTCAATTCATGATTCATGATTCATGATTGATGATTCATTACATGATTCATGTTTCTTGATTCATGATTTAATTCATGATTCATGATTCAATTCATGATTCATGATTCAATTCATGATTCATGATTCAATTCATGATTCAATTCATGATTCAATTCATGATTCATGATTCATTTCATGATTCAATTTATGATTCATGATTCGATTCTTGATTCATGATTCAATTCATGATTCAATTCATGATTCATGATTCGATTCATGATTCATGATACAATTCATGATTCATGATTCATGATTCAATTCATGATTCATGATTCATGATTCGATTCATGAATTATGATTCAATTCATGAATCTTGATTCATGATTCATGATTCGATTCATGATTCATGATTCATGATTCAATTCATGATTCATGATTCATGATTCAATTCATGAATCATGATTCAATTCATGATTCATGATTCGATTCATGATTCATGATTCATGATTCAATTCATGATTCATGATTCCATTCATGATTCATGATTCAATTCATGATTCATGATTCATGATTCAATTCATGATTCATGATTCGATTCATGAATCTTGATTCATGATTCATGATTCGATTCATGATTCATGATTCAATTCATGATTCATGATTCATGATTCAATTCATGATTCATGATTCGATTCATGAATCTTGATTCATGATTCATGATTCGATTCATGATTCATGATTCATGATTCAATTCATGATTCATGATTCATGATTCAATTCATGAATCATGATTAAATTCATGATTCATGATTCATGATTCATGATTCGATTCATGATTCATGATTCATGATTCAATTCATGATTCATGATTCATGATTCAATTCATGATTCATGATTCATGATTCAATTCATGATTCATGATTCAATTTATGATTCATGATTCATGATTCAATTCATGATTCATGATTCAATTCATGAATCTTGATTCATGATTCATGATTCGATTCATGATTCATGATTCAATTCATGATTCATGATTCAATTCATGATTCATGATTCGATTCATGAATCTTGATTCATGATTCATGATTCGATTCATGATTCATGATTCATGATTCAATTCATGATTCATGATTCATGATTCAATTCATGAATCATGATTCAATTCATGATTCATGATTCATGATTCGATTCATGATTCATGATTCATGATTCATGATTCGATTCATGATTCATGATTCATGATTCAATTCATGATTCATGATTCATGATTCAATTCATGAATCATGATTCAATTCATGATTCATGATTCGTGATTCATGATTCATGATTCATGATTCATGATTCAATTCATGATTCATGATTCATGATTCATGATTCATGATTTAATTCATGATTAATGATTCATGATTCAATTCATGATTCAATTCATGATTCATGAATCGATTTATGTTTCATGATTCATGATTTATGATTCATAATTCATGATTCAATTCATGATTCAATTCATGATTCATGATTCATGATTCGATTCATGATTCATGATTCATGATTCAATTCAAAATTCATGATTCATGATTCAATTCATGATTCAATTCATGATTCATGATTCATGATTTGATTCATGATTCATGATTCATGATTCACGATTCATGATTCATTTCATGATTCATGATTCATGATTCGATTCATGATTTAATTCAAGATTCATGATTTGATTCATGATTCATGATTCGATTCATGATTCATTTCATGATTCATGATTTGATTCATGATTCAATTCATGATTCAATTCATTAATCATGATTCATGATTCGATTCATGATTCAATTCAAGATTCATGAT
Organism: Mixophyes fleayi; assembly: GCF_038048845.1. Taxonomy (NCBI): domain Eukaryota; kingdom Metazoa; phylum Chordata; class Amphibia; order Anura; family Limnodynastidae; genus Mixophyes; species Mixophyes fleayi. The sequence goes on along the minus strand of NW_027446451.1, from coordinate 37,906 downwards.
TCAATTCATGATTCATGATTTGATTCATGATTCATGATTCATGATTCATGATTCAATTCATGATTCATGATTCATGATTCAATTCATGATTTAATTCAAGATTCATGATTTGATTCATGATTCATGATTCAATTCATGATTCATTTCATGATTCATGATTTGATTCATGATTCAATTCATGATTCAATTCATTAATCATGATTCATGATTCGATTCATGATTCAATTCAAGATTCATGATTCAATTCATGATTCATGATTCGATTCATGATTCATGATTCATGATTCATGATTCAATTCATGATTCATGATTCATGATTCAATTCATGATTCATGATTCGATTCATGATTCTTGATTCATGATTCATGATTTGATTCATGATTCATGATTCAATAATTCAATTCATGATTCAATTCATGATTTGATTCATTATTCATGATTCAATTCATGATTCATGATTCAATTCATGATTCATGATTCATGATTCGATTCATGATTCATGATTCTATTCATGATTCATGATTCATGATTCAATTCATGATTCATGATTCATGATTCATGATTCGATTCATGATTCATGATTCAATTTATGATTCATGATTCATGATTCCTGATTCGATTCATGATTCATGATTCAATTCATGATTCATGATTCATGATTCGATTCATGATTCATGATTCAATTTATGATTCATGATTCAAGATTCATAATTCAATTCATGATTCATGATTCGATTCATGAATCTTGATTCATGATTCGATTCATGATTTATGATTCAATTCATGATTCATGATTCATGATTTATGATTCAATTCATATTTCCTGATTCATGATTCATGATTCATGATTCATGATTCATGATTCATGATTTAATTCATGATTAATGATTCATGATTCAATTCATGATTCAATTCATGATTCATGATTCAATTCATGATTTATGATTCATGATTCCTGATTCGATTCATGATTCAATTCATGATTCATGATTCAATTCATGATTCATGATTCATGATTTATGATTCATGATTCAATTCATGTTTCATGATTCAATTCATGATTTGATTCCTGATTCAATTCATGATTCATGATTTGATTTATGATTCATGATTCATAAATTCAATTCATGATTCATGATTCATGATTCAATTCATGATTCATGATTCATGATTTGATTCATGATTCATGATTAATGATTCAATTCATGATTCAATTCAAGATTCATGATTCGATTCATGATTCAATTCATGATTCATGATTCAATTCATGATTCATAATTCATGATTCATGATTCAATTCATGATTCATGATTCATGATTCATGATTCATTTCATGATTCATGATTCGATTCATGATTCAATTCATGATTCAATTCATGATTCATGATTCATGATTCGATTCATGATTCAATTAAAGATTCATGATTCGATTCATGATTCATGATTCGATTCATGATTCATTTCATGATTCATGATTTGATTCATGATTCATGATTCATGATTCAATTCAAGATTCATGATTCATGATTCAATTCATGATTCAATTCATGATTCATGATTTGATTCATGATTCATGATTCATGATTCAATTCATGATTCATAATTCATGATTCATGATTCAATTCATGATTCATGATTCATAATTCATGATTCATTTCATGATTCATGATTCGATTCATGATTCAATTCATGATTCAATTCATGATTCATGATTCATGATTCGATTCATGATTCAATTCAAAATTCATGATTCGATTCATGATTCATGATTCGATTCATGATTCATGATTCGATTCATGATTCATGATTCGATTCATGATTCATGATTCGATTCATGATTCATGATTCGATTCATGATTTATGATTCGATTCATGATTCATTTCATGATTCATGATTCGATTCATGATTCAATTCATGATTTAATTCATGATTCATGATTCATGATTCAAATCATGATTCATGATTCGATTCATGATTCATGATTCATGATTCAATTCATGATTCATGATTCATTATTCAATTCATGATTCATGATTCATGATTCATGATTTAATTCATGATTCATGATTCAATTCATGATTCAATTCATGATTCATGATTCATGATTCATGATTCTTGATTCATGATTCATGATTCGATTCATGATTCATGATTCGATTCATGATTCGATTCATGATTCTTGATTCATGATTCGATTCATGATTCATTATTCAAGATTCAATTCATAATTCATGATTCATGATTCAATTCATGATTCATGATTGATGATTCAATTCATGATTCATGATTCAATTCATTATTCGATTCCTGATTCATTTCATGATTCATGATTCGATTTATGATTCTTGATTCATGATTCAATTCATGATTCATGATTCAATTCATGATTCTTGATTAATGATTCGATTCATGATTAATTTCATGATTCATGATTTGATTCATGATTCATGATTCATGATTCAATTCATGATTCATGATTAATGATTCATTTCATGATTCAATTCATGATTCATGATTCGATTCATGATTCATGATTCAATTCATGATTCAATTCATGATTCATGATTCGATTCATGATTCATGATTCATTTCATGATTCATGATTCATGATTCAATTCATGATTCATGATTCATGATTCGATTCATGATTCATGATTCAATTCATGATTCATTATCGATGATTCAATTCATGATTCATGATTCATGATTCGATTCATGATTCATGATTCAATTCATGATTCATGATTCATGATTCAATTCATGATTTATGATTCGATTCATGATTCATGATTCGATTCATGAATCTTGATTCATGATTCATGATTCGATTCATGATTCATGATTCAATTCATGATTCATGATTCAATTCATGATTCATGATTCATGATTCATGATTCAATTCATGATTCATGATTCATGATTCAATTCATGATTCATGATTCATGATTCATGATTCAAGATTTAATTCATAATTCATGATTCATGATTCAATTCATGATTCATGATTTATGATTTTTGATTCAATTCATGATTCATGATTCAATTCATTATTCGACTCCTGATTCATTATAATGATTCATGATTCGATTTATGATTCTTGATTCATGATTCAATTCATGATTCATGATTCATGATTCAATTCATGATTCAATTCATGATTCATAATTAATGATTCAATTCATGATTCAATTCATGATTCAATTCATGATTCAATTCATGATTCATGATTCATTTCATGATTCAATTCATGATTCATGATTCGATTCATGATTCATGATTCAATTCATGATTCAATTCATGACTCATGATTTGATTCATTATTCATGATTCAATTCATGATTCATGATTCAATTCAAGATTCATGATTCGATTCATGATTCATGATTCAATTCATGATTCATGATTTAAGATTCATGATTCAATTCATGATTCATGATTCAATTCATGATTCATGATTCATGATTCATGATTCGATTCATGATTCATGATTCAATTTATGATTCATGATTCAAGATTCATAATTCAATTCATATTTCCTGATTCATGATTCATGATTCATGATTCATGATTCATGATTCAATTCATGATTCATGATTCAATTCATGATTCATGATTCGATTCATGATTCATGATTCAATTCATGATTCATGATTCATGATTCAATTCATGATTCATGATTCGATTCATGATTCATGATTCAATTCATGATTCATGATTTAAGATTCATGATTCAATTCATGATTCATGATTCATGATTCAATTCATGATTCATGATTCATGATTCATGATTCATGATTCGATTCATGATTCATGATTCAATTTATGATTCATGATTCAAGATTCATAATTCAATTCATGATTCATGATTCGATTCATGAATCTTGATTCATGATTCATGATTCGATTCATGATTTATGATTCAATTCATGATTCATGATTCATGATTTATGATTCAATTCATATTTCCTGATTCATGATTCATGATTCATGATTCATGATTCATGATTTAATTCATGATTAATGATTCATGATTCAATTCATGATTTAATTCATGATTCATGATTCAATTCATGATTTATCATTCATGATTCCTGATTCGATTCATGATTCATGATTCAATTCATGATTCATGATTCAATTCATGATTCATGATTCATGATTTATGATTCATGATTCAATTCATGTTTCATGATTCAATTCATGATTTGATTCCTCATTCAATTCATGATTCATGATTTGATTTATGATTCATGATTCATAAATTCAATTCATGATTCATGATTCATGATTCAATTCATGATTCATGATTCATGATTCAATTCATGATTCATAATTCATGATTCATGATTCAATTCATGATTCATGATTCATGATTCATGATTCATGATTCATTTCATGATTTATGATTCGATTCATGATTCAATTCATGATTCAATTCATGATTCATGATTCATGATTCGATTCATGATTCAATTAAAGATTCATGATTCGATTCATGATTCATGATTTGATTCATGATTCATTTCATGATTCATGATTTGATTCATGATTCAATTCATGATTCATGATTCATGATTCGATTTATGATTTATGATTCGATTCATGATTCATGATTCAATTCATGATTCATGATTCATGATTCAATTCATGATTCATGATTCATGATTCAAGATTTAATTCATAATTCATGATTCATGATTCAATTCATGATTCATGATTGATGATTCAATTCATGATTCATGATTCAATTCATTATTCGATTCCTGATTCATTTCATGATTCATGATTCGATTTATGATTCTTGATTCATGATTCAATTCATGATTCATGATTAATGATTCAATTCATGATTCAATTCATGATTCAATTCATGATTCATGATTCATTTCATGATTCAATTCATGATTCATGATTCGATTCATGATTCATGATTTAATTCATGATTCAATTCATGATTCATGATTTGATTCATTATTCATGATTCAATTCATGATTCATGATTTAATTCATGATTCATGATTCATGATTCGATTCATGATTCATGATTCAATTCATGATTCATGATTTAAGATACATGATTCAATTCATGATTCATGATTCATGATTCAATTGATGATTCATTATTCATGATTCGATTCATGATTCATGATTCAATTCATTATTCATGATTCAAGATTCATAATTCAATTCATGATTCATGATTCGATTCATGAATCTTGATTCATGATTCATGATTCGATTCATGATTCATGATTCATGATTCAATTCATGATTTATGATTCAATTCATGATTCATGATTCGATTCATGAATCTTGATTCATGATTCATGATTCAATTCATGATTCATGATTCAATTCATGATTCATGATTCATGATTCAATTCATGATTCATGATTCAAGATTCATAATTCAATTCATGATTCATGATTCGATACATGAATCTTGATTCATGATTCATGATTCAATTCATGATTCATGATTCAATTCATGATTCATGATTCAATTCATGATTCATGATTCAATTCATGATTTATGATTCGATTCATGATTCATGATTCGATTCATGAATCTTGATTCATGATTCGATTCATGATTCATGATTCAATTCATGATTCATGATTCAATTCATGATTCATGATTCATGATTCAATTCATGATTCATGATTCATGATTCAAGATTTAATTCATAATTCATGATTCATGATTCAATTCATGATTCATGATTCATGATTGATGATTCAATTCATGATTCATGATTCAATTCATTATTCGATTCCTGATTCATTTCATGATTCATGATTCGATTTATGATTCTTGATTCATGATTCAATTCATGATTTATGATTCATGATTCAATTCATGATTCAATTCCTGATTCATAATTAATGATTCAAATTATGATTCAATTCATGATTCAATTCATGATTCATGATTCATTTCATGATTCAATTCATGATTCATGATTCGATTCATGATTCATGATTCAATTCATGATTCAATTCATGATTCATGATTTGATTCATTATTTATGATTCAATTCATGATTCATGATTCAATTCATGATTCATGATTCATGATTCAATTCATGATTCATGATTCAATTCATGATTCATGATTCATGATTCATGATTCATGATTCGATTCATGATTCATGATTCAATTTATGATTCATGATTCAAGATTCATAATTCAATTCATGATTCATGATTCGATTCATGAATCTTGATTCATGATTCATGATTCGATTCATGATTTATGATTCAATTCATGATTCATGATTCATGATTTATGATTCAATTCATATTTCCTGATTCATGATTCATGATTCATGATTTAATTCATGATTAATGATTCATGATTCAATTCATGATTCAATTCATGATTCATGATTTAATTCATAATTCATGATTCATGATTCCTGATTCGATTCATGATTCATGATTCAATTCATGATTCATGATTCAATTCATGATTCATGATTTATGATTCATGATTCAATTCATGATTCATGATTCAATTCATGATTTGATTCCCGATTCAATTCATGATTCATGATTTGATTTATGATTCATGATTCATAAATTCAATTCATGATTCATGATTCATGATTCAATTCATGATTCATGATTTGATTCATGATTCATGATTAATGATTCAATTCATGATTCAATTCAAGATTCATGATTCGATTCATGATTCAATTCATGATTCATGATTCATGATTCAATTCATGAATCAGAATTCATGATTCATGATTCATGATTCAATTCATGAATCAGAATTCATGATTCATGATTCAATTTATGATTCATGATTCATGATTCATGATTCATTTCATGATTCATGATTCGATTCATGATTCAATTCATGATTCAATTCATGATTTATTATTCATGATTCGATTCATGATTCAATTAAAGATTCATGATTCGATTCATGATTCATGATTCGATTCATGAATCATGATTCGATTCATGATTTGATTCATGATACAATTCATGATTCATGATTCATGATTCGATTCATGATTTATGATTCGATTCATGATTCATGATTCATGATTCATGATTCAATTCATGATTCATGATTCAAGATTTAATTCATAATTCATGATTCATGATTCAATTCATGATTCATGATTGATGATTCAATTCATGATTCATGATTCAATTCATTATTCGATTACTGATTAATTTCATGATTCATGATTCGATTTATGATTCTTGATTCATGATTCAATTCATGATTCATGATTCATGATTGAATTCATGATTCATGATTAATGATTCAATTCATGATTCAATTCATGATTCAATTCATGATTCATGATTCATTTCATGATTCAATTCATGATTCATGATTCGATTCATGATTCATGATTTAATTCATGATTCAATTCATGATTCATGATTTGATTCATTATTCATGATTCAATTCATGATTCATGATTCAATTCATGATTCATGATTCATGATTCGATTCATGATTCATGATTCAATTCATGATTCATGATTTAAGATACATGATTCAATTCATGATTCATGATTCATGATTCAATTCATGATTCATGATTCATGATTTGATTCATGATTCATGATTCAATTCATGATTCATGATTCAAGATTCATAATTCAATTCATGATTCATGATTCGATTCATGAATCTTAATTCATGATTCATGATTCGATTCATTATTCATGATTCAATTCATGATTCATGATTCAATTCATGATTCATGATTCATGATTCAATTCATGATTCATGATTCATGATTCAATTCATGATTCAATTCATGATTCATGAATCAATTTATGATTCATGATTCATGATTTATGATTCAATTCATGATTCATGATTCATGATTCATGATTCATGATTCATGATTCGATTCATGATTCATGATTCAATTCATGATTCATGAATCAGTTTATGATTCATGATTCATGATTCATGATTCAAATAATGATTCATGATTCATGATTCATGATTCGATTCATGATTCATGATTCAATTCATGATTCATGATTCATGATTCAATTCATGATTCATAATTTATGATTCATGATTCAATAAATGATTCATGATTCAATTCATGATTCAATTCATGATTCATGATTCATGTTTCAATTCATGATTCATAATTTATGATTCATGATTCAATAAATGATTCATGATTCAATTCATGATTCGATTCCTGATTCAATTCATGATTCATGATTCGATTTATGATTCATGATTCATAAATTCAATTCATGATTCATGATTCAATTCAAGATTCATGATTCAAATTATGATTCAATTCAAGATTCATGATTCGATTCATGATTCATGATTCATGATTCAATTCATGATTCATGATTCATGATTCATGATTCAATTCATGATTCATGATTCGAATCATGATTCTTAATTCATGATTCATGATTCGATTCATGATTCATGATTCAAGATGCAATTCATAATTCATGATTCATGATTCAATTCATGATTCATGCTTCATGATTGATGATTCAATTCATGATTCATGATTCGATTCCTGATTTATGATTCAATTCATGATTCGATTCCTGATTCATTTCATGATTCATGATTCAATTTATGATTCTTGATTCATGATTCAATTCATGATTCATGATTCATGACTCGATTCATGATTCATGATTAGTGATTCAATTCATGATTAAATTCATGATTCATGATTCATGATTCATGATTCAATTCATGATTCAATTCATGATTCATGATTCATGATTCATGATTCGATTCATGATTCATGATTCGATTCATGATTCATGATTCAATTCATGATTCATGTTTCATGATTCAATTCATGATTCATGATTCATGATTCATGATTAGTGATTCAATTCATGATTCAATTCATGATTCATGATTCATGATTCATGATTCGATTCATGATTCATGATTCGATTCATGATTCATGATTCAATTCATGATTCATGTTTCATGATTCAATTCATGATTCATGATTCATGATTCATGATTCGATTCATGATTCATGATTCAATTCATGATGCATGATTCGATTCATGAATCTTGATTCATGATTCATGATTCGATTCATGATTCATGATTCAATTCATGATTCATGATTCATGATTCAATTCATGATTCATGATTCAATTCATGATTCATGATTCATGATTCAATTCATGATTTATGATTCGATTCATGTTTCATGATTCATGATTCAATTCATGATTCATGATTTATGATTCATGATTCAATTCATGATTCGATTCCTGATTCAATTCATGATTCATGATTCGATTTATGATTCATGATTCATAAATTCAATTCATGATTCATGATTCATGATTCAATTCATGATTCATGATTTGATTCATGATTCATGATTAATGATTCAATTCATGATTCAATTCAAGATTCATGATTCGATTCATGATTAAATTCATGAATCATGATTAAATTCATGATTCAATTCATGATTCAATTCATGATTCATGATTCATGATTCGATTCATGATTCATGATTCGATTCATGATTCATTTCATGATTCATGATTCATTTCATGATTCATGATTCAATTCATGATTCAATTCATGATTCAATTCATGATTCATGATTCGATTCATGATTTATGATTCGATTCATGATTCATGATTCATGATTCCATTCATGATTCATGATTCATGATTCAATTCATGATTCATGATTCATGATTCAAGATTTAATTCATAATTCATGATTAATGATTCAATTCATGATTCATGATTGATGATTCAATTCATGATTCATGATTCAATTCATTATTCGATTCCTGATTCATGATTCATTTCATGATTTAATTCATGATTCATGATTCGATTCATGATTCATGATTCATGATTCAATTCATGATTCATGATTCATGATTCATGATTCGATTCATGATTCATGATTCAATTCATGATTCATGATTCAAGATTCATAATTCAATTCATGATTCATGATTCGATTCATGAATCTTGATTCATGATTCATGATTCGATTCATGATTCATGATTCAATTCATGATTCATGATTCATGATTCAATTCATGATTCATGATTCATGATTCAATTCATGATTCATGATTCATGATTCAATTCATGATTCATGATTCATTTCATGATTCATGATTCAATTCATGATTCAATTCATGATTCAATTCATGATTCATGATTCATGATTCGATTCATGATTTATGATTCGATTCATGATTCATGATTCATGATTCAATTCATGATTCATGATTCATGATTCAATTCATGATTCATGATTCATGATTCAAGATTTAATTCATAATTCATGATTAATGATTCAATTCATGATTCATGATTGATGATTCAATTCATGATTCATGATTCAATTCATTATTCGATTCCTGATTCATGATTCATTTCATGATTCATGATTCGATTCATGATTCATGATTCATGATTCAATTCATGATTCATGATTCATGATTCATGATTCGATTCATGATTCATGATTCAATTCATGATTCATGATTCAAGATTCATAATTCAATTCATGATTCATGATTCGATTCATGAATCTTGATTCATGATTCATGATTCGATTCATGATTCATGATTCAATTCATGATTCATGATTCATGATTCAATTCATGATTCATGATTCATGATTCAATTCATGATTTATGATTCGATTCATGATTCATGATTCAGTTTATAATTCAATTCATGATTCATGAATCAATTTATGATTCATGATTCATGATTCAAATCATGATTCATGACTCATGATTCAATTCATGATTCAATTCATGATTCATGAATCAATTTATGATTCATGATTCATGATTTACGATTCAATTCATGATTCATGATTCATGATTCATGATTCATGATTTAATTCATGATTGATGATTCATGATTCAATTCATAATTCAATTCATGATTCATGAATCAATTTATGATTCATGATTCAAATCATGATTCATGATTTATGATTCATGATTCAATAAATGATTCATGATTCAATTCATGATTTGATTCCTGATTCAATTCATGATTCATGATTTGATTTATGATTCATGATTCATAAATTCAATTTATGATTCATGATTCAATTCAAGATTCATGATTCATGATTCAAATTATGATTCAATTCAAGATTCATGATTCGATTCATGATTCATGATTCGATTCATGATTCATGATTCATGATTCAATTCATGATTCATGATTCGAATCATGATTCTTAATTCATGATTCATGATTCCATTCATGATTCATGATTCCATTCATGATTCAAGATGCAATTCATAATTCATGATTCATGATTCAATTCATGATTCATGATTCGATTCCTGATTCATGATTCAATTCATGATTCGATTCCTGATTCATTTCATGATTCATGATTTGAATTATGATTCTTGATTCATGATTCAATTCATGATTCATGATTCATGATTCGATTCATGATTCATGATTAGTGATTCAATTCATGATTCAATTCATGATTCAATTCATGATTCAATTCATGATTCATGATTCAGTTCATGATTCAATTCATGATTCATGATTCGATTCATGATTCATGATTCGATTCATGATTCATGTTTCATGATTCAATTCATGATTCATGATTCATGATTCATGATTCATGATTCGATTCATGATTCATGATTCATGATTCATGATTCATGATTTAATTCATGATTAATGATTCATGATTCAATTCATGATTCAATTCATGATTCATGAATCAATTTATGATTCATGATTCATGATTTATGATTCAATTCATGATTCATGATTCATCATTTATGATTCAATTCATGATTCCTGATTCATGATTCGATTCATGATTCGATTCCTGATTCATTTCATGATTCATGATTCGATTTATGATTCTTGATTCATGATTCAATTCATGATTCATGATTCATGATTCGATTCATGATTCATGATTCGATTCATGATTCATGTTTCATGATTCAATTCATGATTCATGATTCAATTCATGATTCATGATTCAAGATTCATGATTCAATTCATGATTCATGATTCAATTCATGAATCTTGATTCATGATTCATGATTCGATTCATGATTCATGATTCATGAATCAATTCATGATTCATGATTCAATTCATGATTCATGATTCATGATTCAATTCATGATTCATGATTCAATTCATGATTCATGATTCATGATTCAATTCATGATTTATGATTCGATTCATGATTCATGATTCAATTCATGATTCATGATTCATGATTTAATTCATGATTAATGATTCATGATTCAATTCGTGATTCAATTCATTATTCAATTCATGATTCATGAATCAATTTATGATTCATGATTCATGATTTATGATTCAATTCATGATTCATGATTCATGATTTATGATTCAATTCATGATTCCTGATTCCTGATTCCTGATTCATGATTCATGATTCATGATTTCATTCATGATTCATGATTCATGATTCCTGATTCGATTTATGATTCAATTCATGATTCAATTCATGATTCAATTCATGATTCATGATTCAATTCATGATTCATGATTCGAATCATGATTCTTAATTCATGATTCATGATTCCATTCATGATTCAAGATGCAATTCATAATTCATGATTCATGATTCAATTCATGATTCATGATTCGATTCCTGATTCATGATTCAATTCATGATTCATGATTCTTGATTCATGATTCATGATTCATGATTCATGATTCACTTCATGATTCATGATTCATGATTCATGATTCATGATTCGATTCATGATTCATGATTCGATTCATGATTCATTTCATGATTCATGATTCATGATTCTTGATTCATGATTTGTGATTAGATTCATGATTCATGATTCGATTCATGATTCATTTCATGATTCATGATTCATGATTCTTGATTCATGATTTGTGATTAGATTCATGATTCATGATTCGATTCATGATTCGATTCATAATTCTTGATTCATGATTCATGATTCGATTCATGATTCATGATTCAAGATTCAATTCATAATTCATGATTCATGATTCAATTCATGATTCATGATTCATGATTGATGATTCAATTCATGATTCATGATTCAATTCATTATTCGATTCCTGATTCATTTCATGATTCATGATTCGATTTATGATTCTTATTCATGATTCAATTCATGATTCATGATTAATGATTCAATTCATGATTCAATTCATGATTCATGATTCATTTCATGATTCAATTCATGATTCATGATTCGAATCATGATTCATGATTCAATTCATGAATCAATTCATGATTCATGATTCGATTCATAATTCATGATTCAATTCATGATTCATGATTCATGATTCAATTCATGATTCATGATTCATGATTCATGATTCGATTCATGATTTATGATTCAATTCATGATTCATGATTCAAGATTCATGATTCATGATTCAAGATTCATGATTCAATTCATGATTCATGATTCATGATTCGATTCATGATTCATGATTCAATTCATGATTCATGATTCAATTCATGATTTAAGTTTCGATTCATGATTCATGATTCATGATTCAATTCATGATTCATGATTCATGATTCAATTCATGATTCAATTCATGATTCATGAATCAATTTATGATTCATGATTCATGATTTATGATTCAATTCATGATTCATGATTCATGATTCATGATTCATGATTTAATTCATGATTCAATTCATGATTCAATTCATGATTCATGAATCAATTTATGATTCATGATTCATGATTCATGATTCAAATCATGAATTATGATTCATGATTCGATTCATGATTCATGATTCAATTCATGATTCATGATTCATGATTCAATTCATGATTCATGATTTATGATTCATGATTCAATAAATGATTCATGATTCAATTCATGATTCGATTCCTGATTTAATTCATGATTCATAAATTCAATTCATGATTCATGATTCATGAATCAATTCAAGATTCATGATTCATGATTCAAATTATGATTCAATTCAAGATTCATGATTCGATTCATGATTCATGATTCGATTTATGATTCATGATTCAATTCATGATTCATGATTCATGATTCAATTCATGATTCATGATTCGAATCATGATTCTTGAATCATGATTCATGATTCGATTCATGATTCATGATTCATGATTCAATTCATGATTCATGATTCATGATTCGATTCATGATTCATGATTCGATTCATGATTCATGATTCAATTCATGATTCATGATTCATGATTCAATTCATGATTCATGATTCATGATTCAATTCATGATTCATGATTCAAATCATGATTCTTGATTCATGATTCATGATTCAATTCATGATTCATGATTCAAGATTCAATTCATAATTCATGATTCAATTCATGATTCATGATTCAATTCATGATTCATGATTCATGATTCATGATTCGATTCATGATTCATGATTCAATTCATGATTCATGATTCAAGATTCATGATTCAATTCATGATTCATGATTCATGATTCAATTCATGATTCAATTCATGATTTAAGAATCAATTTATGATTCATGATTCATGATTTATGATTCATGATTCATGATTTAATTCATGATTCAATTCATGATTCAATTCATGATTCATGAATCAATTTATGATTCATGATTCATGATTCATGATTCAAATCATGAATTATGATTCATGATTCATGATTCGATTCATGATTCATGATTCAATTCATGATTCATGATTCATGATTCAAGATTTATGATTCATGATTCAATAAATGATTCATGATTCAATTCATGATTCGATTCCTGATTCAATTCATGATTCATGATTCGATTTATGATTCATGATTCATAAATTCAATTCATGATTCATGATTCATGATTTAATTCAAGATTCATGATTCATGATTCAAATTATGATTCAATTCAAGATTCATGATTCAATTCATGATTCATGATTCGATTAATGATTAATGATTCATGATTCAATTCATGATTCATGATTCATGATTCATGATTCATGATTCATGATTCATGATTCGAATCATGATTCTTGATTCATGATTCATGATTCGATTCATGATTCATGATTAGATTCATAATTCATGATTCATGATTCAATTCATGATTCATGATTCGAATCATGATTCTTGATTCATGATTCATGATTCGATTCATGATTCATGATTCAAGATTCAATTCATAATTCATGATTCATGATTTATGATTCGATTCATGATTCATGATTCAAGATTCAATTCATAATTCATGATTCATGAGTCAATTCATGATTCATGCTTCATGATTGATGATTCAATTCATGATTCATGATTCAATTCATGATTCATGATTCAATTCATGATTCATGATGCAATTCATGATTCGATTCCTGATTCATTTCATGATTCATGATTCTATTTATGGTTCTTGATTCATGATTCAATTCATGATTCATGATTCGATTCATGATTCATGATTAGTGATTCAATTCATGATTCAATTCATGATTTAATTCATGATTCATGATTCAATTCATGATTCATGATTCGATTCATGATTCATAATTCAATTCATGATTCATATTTCATGATTCAATTCATGATTTATGATTCAAGATTCATGATTCAATTCATGATTCATGATTCGATTCATGAATCTTGATTCATGATTCATGATTTGATTCATGATTCATGATTCATGATTCAATTCATGATTCATGATTCAATTCATGATTCATGATTCAATTCATGATTCATGATTCAATTCATGATTTATGATTCGATTCATGATTCATGATTCATGATTCAATTCATGATTCATGATAAATGATTCATGATTTAATTCATGAATCAATTCATGATTCATGAATCAATTTATGATTTATGATTCATGATTTAATTCATGATTCATGATTCATGATTCCTGATTCAATTCATGATTCATGATTCAATTCATGATTCATGATTTATGATTCATGATTCAATTCATGATTCATGATTCAATTCATGATTCGATTCCTGATTCAATTCATGATTCATGATTCGATTTATGATTCATGATTCATAAATTCAATTCATGATTCATGATTCAATTCATGATTCATGATTCATGATTCATGATTTGATTCATGATTCATGATTAATGATTCAATTCATGATTCAATTCAAGATTCATGATTCGATTCATGATTCATGATTCAATTCATGATTCATGATTCATGATTCATGATTCAATTCATGATTCATAATTCATGATTCATGATTCAATTCATGATTCATGATTCATGATTCATGATTCATGATTCATGATTCATTTCATGATTCATGATTCGATTCATGATTCAATTCATGATTCATGGTTCATGATTCGATTCATGATTCAATTCAAGATTCATGATTCGATTCATGATTCATGATTCGATTCATGATTCATGATTCGATTCATGATTCATGATTCGATTCATGATTCATGATTCGATTCATGATTCGATTCATGATTCATTTCATGATTCATGATTCAATTCATTATTCGATTCCTGATTCAATTCATTATTCGATTCCTGATTCATTTCATGATTCATGATTCGATTTATGATTCTTATTCATGATTCAATTCATGATTCATGATTCAATTCATGATTCATGATTAATGATTCAATTCATGATTCAATTCATGATTCAATTCATGATTCATGATTCATTTTATGATTCAATTCATGATTCATGATTCGATTCATGATTCATGATTCAATTCATGATTCAATTCATGATTCATGATTCGATTCATGATTGATGATTCAATTCATGATTCATGATTCATGATTCAATTCATGATTCATGATTCAATTCATGATTCATGATTCATGATTCAATTCATGATTCAATTCATGATTCATGAATCAATTTATGATTCATGAATCAATTTATGATTCATGATTCATGATTTATGATTCAATCATTAATCATGATTCATGATTCATGATTCATGATTTAATTCATGATTCATGATTCATGATTCGATTCATGATTCATGATTCAATTCATGATTCATGATTCATGATTCAATTCATGATTCATGATTTATGATTCATGATTCAATAAATGATTCATGATTCAATTCATGATTCGATTCCTTATTCAATTCATGATTCATGATTCGATTTATGATTCATGATTCATAAATTCAATTCATGATTCATGATTCATGATTCATGATTCAATTCAAGATTCATGATTCATGATTCAAATTATGATTCATTCAAGATTCATGATTTGATTCATGATTCGATTCATGATTCATGATTCAATTCATGATTCATGATTCATGATTCATGATTCAATTCATGATTGATGATTCGAATCATGATTCTTGATGCATGATTCATGATTCGATTCATGATTCATGATTCAAGATTCAATTCATAATTCATGATTGATGATTCAATTCATGATTCATGCTTCATGATTGATGATTCAATTCATGATTCATGATTCAATTCATGATTCATGATTCAATTCATGATTCATGATTTAATTCATGATTCGATTCCTGATTCATTTCACGATTCATGATTCGATTTATGATTCTTGATTCATGATTCAATTCATGATTCATGATTCGATTCATGATTCATGATTCGATTTATGATTCTTGATTCATGATTCAATTCATGATTCATGATTCGATTCATGATTCATGATTAGTAATTCAATTCATGATTTAATTCATGATTCAATTCATGATTCATGATTCAATTCATTATTCAATTCATGATTCATGATTCGATTCATGATTCATGATTCAATTCATGATTCATGATTCAAGATTCATGATTCAATTCATGATTCATGATTCAAGATTCATGATTCAATTCATGATTCATGATTCAATTCATGAATCTTGATTCATGATTTGATTCATGATTCATGATTCATGATCCAATTCATGATTCATGATTTATGATTCAATTCATGATTCATGATTCCTGATTCGATTCATGATTCATGATTCAATTCATGATTCATGATTCAATTCATGATTCATGATTTATGATTCATGATTCAATTCATGATTCATGATTCAATTCATGATTCGATTCCTGATTCAATTCATGATTCATGATTCGATTTATGATTCATGATTCATAAATTCAATTCATGATTCATGATTCAATACATGATTCATGATTCATGATTCATGATTTGATTCATGATTCATGATTAATGATTCAATTCATGATTCAATTCAAGATTCATGATTCGATTCATGATTCATGATTCAATTCATGATTCATGATTCATGATTCATGATTCAATTCATGATTCATAATTCATGATTCATGATTCAATTCATGATTCATGATTCATGATTCATGATTCATTTCATGATTCATGATTCGATTCATGATTCAATTCAAGATTCAATTCATGATTCATGGTTCATGATTCGATTCATGATTCAATTCAAGATTCATGATTCGATTCATGATTCATGATTCGATTCATGATTCATGATTCGATTCATGATTCATGATTCGAATCATGATTCATGATTCATGATTCGATTCATGATTCATGATTCATGATTCAATTCATGATTCATGATTCATGATTCATGATTCAATTCATGATTGATGATTCGAATCATGATTCTTGATGCATGATTCATGATTCGATTCATGATTCATGATTCAAGATTCAATTCATAATTCATGATTCATGATTCAATTCATGATTCATGCTTCATGATTGATGATTCAATTCATGATTCATGATTCAATTCATGATTCATTATTCAATTCATGATTCATGATTTAATTCATGATTCGATTCCTGATTCATTTCACGATTCATGATTCGATTTATGATTCTTGATTCATGATTCAATTCATGATTCATGATTCGATTCATGATTCATGATTCGATTTATGATTCTTGATTCATGATTCATTTCATGATTCATGATTCGATTCATGATTCATGATTAGTAATTCAATTCATGATTCAATTCATGATTCAATTCATGATTCATGATTCAATTCATTATTCAATTCATGATTCATGATTCGATTCATGATTCATGATTCAATTCATGATTCATGATTCAAGATTCATGATTCAATTCATGATTCATGATTCGATTCATGAATCTTGATTCATGATTTGATTCATGATTCATGATCCAATTCATGATTCATGATTTATGATTGCTGATTCGATTCATGATTCATGATTCCTGATTCGATTCATGATTCATGATTCAATTCATGATTCATGATTCAATTCATGATTCATGATTTATGATTCATGATTCAATTCATGATTCATGATTCAATTCATGATTCGATTCCTGATTCAATTCATGATTCATGATTCGATTTATGATTCATGATTCATAAATTCAATTCATGATTCATGATTCAATTCATGATTCATGATTCATGATTCATGATTCAATTCACGATTCATGATTCATGATTCATGATTCATTTCATGATTCATGATTCGATTCATGATTCAATTCATGATTCAATTCATGATTCATGGTTCATGATTCGATTCATGATTCAATTCAAGATTCATGATTCATGATTCATGATTCAATTCATGATTCATGATTCATGATTCGATTCATGATTCATGATTCGATTCATGATTCATGATTCGATTCACGATTCATTTCATGATTCATGATTCGATTCATGATTCAATTCATGATTCAATTCATGATTCATGATTCCTGATTCGATTCATGATTCATGATTCATGATTCAATTCATGATTCATGATTCATGATTCAATTCATTATTCATGATTCCTGATTCCTGATTCAATTCATGATTCATGATTCGAATCATGATTCAATTCATGATTCATGATTCATGATTCTTGATTCATGATTCATGATTCGATTCATGATTCATGATTGATGATTCAATTCATGATTCATGATTCAATTCATTATTCGATTCCTGATTCAATTCATTATTCGATTCCTGATTCATTTCATGATTCATGATTCGATTTATGATTCTTATTCATGATTTAATTCATGATTCATGTTTCATGATTCAATTCATGATTCATGATTCATGATTCGATTCATGATTCATGATTCAATTCATGATTCATGATTCAAGATTCATGATTCAATTCATGATTCATGATTCGATTCATGAATCTTGATTCATGATTTGATTCATGATTCATGAATCAATTTATGATTCATGATTCATGATTCAATTCATGATTCATGATTCAATTCATGATTTATGATTCAATTCATGATTTATGATTCAATTCATGATTCATGATTCATGATTCAATTCATGATTCATGATTCATGATTCATGATTTAATTCATGATTAATGATTCAAGATTCAATTCATGATTCAATTCATGATTCAATTCATGATTCAATTCATGATTCATGAATCAATTTATGATTCATGATTCATGATTTATGATTCAATTCATGATTCATGATTCATGATTTATGATTCATGATTCTTGATTTTTGATTCAATTCATGATTCCTGAATCAATTTATGATTCATGATTCATGATTTATGATTCAATTCATGATTCATGATTCATGATTTATGATTCATGATTCTTGATTTTTGATTCAATTCATGATTCCTGATTCATGATTCATGATTCATGATTTAATTCATGATTAATGATTCATGATTCAATTCATGATTCAATTCATGATTCATGATTCAATTCATGATTCATGATTCATGATTCATGATTCCTGATTCAATTCATGGTTCATGATTCAATTCATGATTCAATCCCTCATTCAATTCATGATTCATGATTCGATTTATGATTCATTATTCATAAATTAAATTCATGATTCATGATTCAATTCATGATTCATGATTTGATTCATGATTCATGATTAATGATTCATGATTCATGATTAATGATTCAATTCATGATTCAATTCAAGATTCATGATTCAATTCATGATTCATGATTTATGATTCAATTCATGATTCATGATTCATGATTCATGATTCAATTCATGATTCATGATTCAATTCATGATTCATGATTCAATTCATGATTCATGATTCATGATTCATGATTCATTTCATGATTCATGATTCGATTCATGATTCAAATAATGATTCAATTCATGATTCATGATTCATGATTCGATTCATGATTCAATTCAAGATTCATGATTCGATTCATGATTCAATTCAAGATTCATGATTCGATTCATGATTCATGATTTGATTCATGATTCGATTCATGATTCATGATTCGATTCATGATTCAATTCATGATTCAATTCATGATTCATGATTCATGATTCGATTCATGATTCATGATTCGATTCATGATTCATGATTCATGATTCAATTCATGATTCATGATTCATGATTCCTGATTCAATTCATGATTCATGATTCGATTCATGATTCAATTCATGATTCATTATTCTTGATTCATGATTCATGATTCGATTCATGATTCGATTCATGATTCATGATTCGATTCATGATTCAATTCATGATTCATGATTCATGATTCTTGATTCATGATTCATGATTCGATTCATGATTCGATTCATGATTCTTGATTCATGATTCATGATTTGATTCATTATTCGATTCCTGATTCATTTCTTGATTCATGATTCAATTTATGATTCTTGATTCATGATTCAATTCATGATTCATGATTCAATTCATGATTCATGATTAATGATTCAATTCATGATTTAATTCATGATTCAATTCATGATTCATGATTCATTTCATGATTCATGATTCATTTCATGATTCAATTCATGATTCATGATTCGATTCATGATTCTTGATTCAATTCATGATTAAATTCATTATTCATGATTCGATTCATGATTCATGATTCAATTCATGATTCATGATTCAATTCATGATTCATGATTCAATTCATGATTCATGATTCATGATTCGATTCATGATTCAATTCAAGATTCATGATTCGATTCATGATTCATGATTCGATTCATGATTCATTTCATGATTCATGATTCGATTCATGATTCAATTCATGATTCAATTCATGATTCATGATTCATAATTCGATTCATGATTCATGATTCAATTCATGATTCATGATTCATGATTCAATTCATAATTCATGATTCATGATTCCTGATTCAATTCATGATTCATGATTCGATTCATAATTCAATTCATGATTCATTATTCTTGATTCATGATTCATGATTCGATTCATGATTCGATTCATGATTCATGATTCGATTCATGATTCAATTCATGATTCATGATTCATGATTCTTGATTCATGATTCATGATTCGATTCATGATTCGATTCATGATTCTTGATTCATGATTCATGATTTGATTCATTATTCGATTCCTGATTCATTTCTTGATTCATGATTCGATTTATGATTCTTGATTCATGATTCAATTCATGATTCATGATTCAATTCATGATTCATGATTAATAATTCAATTCATGATTCAATTCATGATTCAATTCATGATTCATGATTCATTTCATGATTCATGATTCATTTCATGATTCAATTCATGATTCATGATTCGATTCATGATTCTTGATTCAATTTATGATTCATGATTCATGATTCATGATTCATGATTCGATTCATGATTTATGATTCAATTCATGATTCATGATTCATGATTCATGATTCAATTCATGATTCATGATTCAATTCATGATTCATGATTCGATTCATGATTCATGATTCAATTCATGATTCATGATTCAAGATTCATAATTCAATTCATGATTCATGATTCGATTCATGAATCTTGATTCATGATTCATGATTTGATTCATGATTCATGATTCGATTCATGATTCATGATTCAATTCATGATTCATGATTCAATTCATGATTCATGATTCATGATTCAATTCATGATTTATGATTAAATTCATGATTCATGATTCATGATTCAATTCATGATTCATGATTCATGATTCAATTCATGATTCATGAATCAATTTATGATTCATGATTCATGATTTATGTTTCAATTCATGATGCATGATTTAATTCATGATTCAATTCATGATTCAATTCATGATTCATGAATCAATTTATGATTCATGATTCATGATTCAATTCATGATTCATGATTTATGATTCATGATTCAATAAATGATTCATGAATTCAATTCATGAATCGATTCCTGATTCAATTCATGATTCATGATTCGATTTATGATTTATGATTCATAAATTCAATTCATGATTCATGATTCATGATTCAATTCAAGATTCATGATTCATGATTCAAATTATGATTCAATTCAAGAATCATGATTCGATTCATGATTCATGATTCAATTCATGATTCATGATTCGAATCATGATTCTTGATTCATGATTTATGATTCGATCCATGATTCATGATTCAAGATTCAATTCATAATTCATGATTCATGATTCAATTCATGACTCATGCTTCATGATTGATGAATCAATTCATGATTCATGATTCAATTCATGATTCATGATTCAATTCATGATTCATAATTCAATTCATGATTCGATTCCTGATTCAATTCATGATTCGATTCATGATTCATGATTAGTGATTCAATTCATGATTCAATTCCTGATTAGATTCATGATTCATGATTCAATTCATGATTCATGATTCAATTCATGATTCATGATTTATGATTCATGATTCAATTCATGATTCCTGATTCAATTCATGATTCATGATTCAATTCATGATTCATGATTCAATTCATGATTCGATTCCTGATTCATTTCATGATTCATGATTCGATTTATGATTCTTGATTCATGATTCAATTCATGATTCATGATTCGATTCATAATTCATGATTCGATTTATGATTCATGATTCATGATTTGATTCATGATTCAATTCATGATTCATTATTCTTGATTCATGATTCATGATTCGATTCATGATTCGATTCATGATTCATGATTCGATTCATGATTCAATTCATGATTCATGATTCATGATTCTTGATTCATGATTCATGATTCAATTCATGATTCGATTCATGATTCTTGATTCATGATTCATGATTCGATTCATGATTCTTGATTCATGATTCATGATTTGATTCATTATTCGATTCCTGATTCATTTCTTGATTCATGATTCGATTTATGATTCTTGATTCATGATTCAATTCATGATTCATGATTCAATTCATGATTCATGATTAATGATTCAATTCATGATTTAATTCATGATTCAATTCATGATTCATGATTCATTTCATGATTCATGATTCATTTCATGATTCAATTCATGATTCATGATTCGATTCATGATTCTTGATTCAATTCATGATTTAATTCATTATTCATGATTCGATTCATGATTCATGATTCAATTCATGATTCATGATTCAATTCATGATTCATGATTCATGATTCGATTCATGATTCAATTCAAGATTCATGATTCGATTCATGATTCATGATACGATTCATGATTCATTTCATGATTCATGATTCGATTCATGATTCAATTCATGATTCAATTCATGATTCATGATTCATGATTCGATTCATGATTCATGATTCGATTCATGATTCATGATTCATGATTCAATTCATGATTCATGATTCATGATTCCTGATTCAATTCATGATTCATGATTCGATTCATAATTCAATTCATGATTCATTATTCTTGATTCATGATTCATGATTCGATTCATGATTCGATTCATGATTCATGATTCGATTCATGATTCAATTCATGATTCATGATTCATGATTCATGATTCATGATTCGATTCATGATTCGATTCATGATTCTTGATTCATGAATCATGATTTGATTCATTATTCGATTCCTGATTCATTTCTTGATTCATGATTCGATTTATGATTCTTGATTCATGATTCAATTCATGATTCATGATTCAATTCATGATTCATGATTAATGATTCAATTCATGATTCAATTCATGATTCATGATTCATTTCATGATTCATGATTCATTTCATGATTCAATTCATGATTCATGATTCGATTCATGATTCTTGATTCAATTCATGATTCATGATTCATGATTCATGATTCATGATTCGATTCATGATTTATGATTCAATTCATGATTCATGATTCAAGATTCATGATTCAATTCATGATTCATGATTCATGATTCATGATTCATGATTCAATTCATGATTCATGATTCAATTCATGATTCATGATTCGATTCATGAATCTTGATTCATGATTTGATTCATGATTCATGATTCGATTCATGATTCATAATTCAATTCATGATTCATGATTCATGATTCAATTCATGATTTATGATTAAATTCATGATTCATGATTCATGATTCAATTCATGATTCATGATTCATGATTCAATTCATGATTCATGAATCAATTTATGATTCATGATTCATGATTTATGTTTTAATTCATGATTCATGATTCATGATTCATGATTCGATTTATGATTTATGATTCATAAATTCAATTCATGATTCATGATTCATGATTCAATTCAAGATTCATGATTCATGATTCAAATTATGATTCAATTCAAGATTCATGATTCGATTCATGATTCATGATTCAATTCATGATTCATGATTCGAATCATGATTCTTGATTCATGATTTTTTATTCGATCCATGATTCATGATTCAAGATTCAATTCATAATTCATGATTCATGATTCAATTCATGACTCATGCTTCATGATTGATGAATCAATTCATGATTCATGATTCAATTCATGATTCATGATTCAATTCATGATTCATGATTCAATTCATGATTCGATTCCTGATTCAATTCATGATTCGATTCATGATTCATGATTAGTGATTCAATTCATGATTCAATTCCTGATTAGATTCATAATTCATGATTCAATTCATGATTCATGATTCAATTCATGATTCATGATTTATGATTCATGATTCAATTCATGATTCATGATTCAATTCATGATTCATGATTCAATTCATGATTCATGATTCAATTCATGATTCGATTCCTGATTCATTTCATGATTCATGATTCGATTTATGATTCTTGATTCATGATTCAATTCATGATTCATGATTCGATTCATAATTCATGATTCGATTTATGATTCATGATTCATGATTTGATTCATGATTCAATTCATGATTCATTATTCTTGATTCATGATTCATGATTCGATTCATGATTCATGATTCGATTCATGATTCAATTCATGATTCATGATTCATGATTCTTGATTCATGATTCATGATTCGATTCATGATTCGATTCATGATTCTTGATTCATGATTCATGATTTGATTCATTATTCGATTCCTGATTCATTTCTTGATTCATGATTCGATTTATGATTCTTGATTCATTATTCAATTCATGATTCATGATTCAATTCATGATTCATGATTAATGATTCAATTCATGATTTAATTCATGATTCAATTCATGATTCATGATTCATTTCATGATTCATGATTCATTTCATGATTCAATTCATGATTCATGATTCGATTCATGATTCTTGATTCAATTCATGATTTAATTCATTATTCATGATTCGATTCATGATTCATGATTCAATTCATGATTCATGATTCAATTCATGATTCATGATTCATGATTCGATTCATGATTCAATTCAAGATTCATGATTCGATTTATGATTCATGATTCGATTCATGATTCATTTCATGATTCATGATTCGATTCATGATTCAATTCATGATTCAATTCATGATTCATGATTCATGATTCGATTCATGATTCATGATTCGATTCATGATTCATGATTCATGATTCAATTCATGATTCATGATTCATGATTCCTGATTCAATTCATGATTCATGATTCGATTCATAATTCAATTCATGATTCATTATTCTTGATTCATGATTCATGATTCGATTCATGATTCGATTCATGATTCATGATTCGATTCATGATTCATGATTCATGATTCAATTCATGATTCATAATTCATGATTCCTGATTCAATTCATGATTCATGATTCGATTCATAATTCAATTCATGATTCATGATTCTTGATTCATGATTCATGATTCGATTCATGATTCGATTCATGATTCTTGATTCATGATTCATGATTTGATTCATTATTCGATTCCTGATTCATTTCTTGATTCATGATTCGATTTATGATTCTTGATTCATGATTCAATTCATAATTCATGATTCATGATTAATGATTCAATTCATGATTCAATTCATGATTCATGATTCATTTCATGATTCATGATTCATTTCATGATTCAATTCATGATTCATGATTCGATTCATGATTCTTGATTCAATTCATGATTCATGATTCATGATTCATGATTCATGATTCGATTCATGATTTATGATTCAATTCATGATTCATGATTCAAGATTCATGATTCAATTCATGATTCATGATTCATGATTCAATTCATGATTCATGATTCAATTCATGATTCATGATTCGATTCATGATTCATGATTCAATTCATGATTCATGATTCAAGATTCATAATTCAATTCATGATTCATGATTCGATTCATGAATCTTGATTCATGATTCATGATTTGATTCATGATTCATGATTCGATTCATGATTCATAATTCAATTCATGATTCATAATTCAATTCATGATTCATGATTCATGATTCAATTCATGATTTATAATTAAATTCATGATTCATGATTCATGATTAATTCATGATTCAATTCATGATTCAATTCATGATTCATGAATCAATTTATGATTCATGATTCATGATTCAAATCATGAATTATGATTCATGATTTATGATTCATGATTTAATAAATGATTCATGAATTCAATTCATGAATCGATTCCTGATTCAATTCATGATTCATGATTCGATTTATGATTTATGATTCATAAATTCAATTCATGAGTCATGATTCATGATTCAATTCAAGATTCACGATTCATGATTCAAATTATGATTCAATTCAAGATTCATGATTCGATTCATGATTCATGATTCAATTCATGATTCATGATTCGAATCATGATTCTTGATTCATGATTCGATCCATGATTCATGATTCAAGATTCAATTCATAATTCATGATTCATGATTCAATTCATGATTCATGCTTCATGATTGATGAATCAATTCATGATTCATGATTTAATTCATGATTCATGATTCAATTCATGATTCATGATTCAATTCATGATTCGATTCCTGATTCAATTCATGATTCGATTCATGATTCATGATTAGTGATTCAATTCATGATTCAATTCCTGATTAGATTCATGATTCATGATTCAATTCATGATTCATGATTCAATTCATGATTCATGATTTATGATTCATGATTCAATTCATGATTCATGATTCAATTCATGATTCATGATTCAATTCATGATTCATGATTCAATTCATGATTCGATTCCTGATTCATTTCATGATTCATGATTCGATTTATGATTCTTGATTCATGATTCAATTCATGATTCATGATTCGATTCATAATTCATGATTCGATTTATGATTCTTGATTCATGATTCAATTCATGATTCATGATTCGATTCATGATTAGTAATTCAATTCATGATTCAATTCATGATTCAATTCATGATTCATGATTCAATTCATGATTCATGATTCAAGATTCATAATTCAATTCATGATTCATGATTCGATTCATGAATCTTGATTCATGATTCATGATTTGATTCATGATTCATGATTCGATTCATGATTCATGATTCAATTCATGATTCATAATTCAATTCATGATTCATGATTCATGATTCAATTCATGATTTATGATTAAATTCATGATTCATGATTCATGATTTAATTCATGATTCAATTCATGATTCAATTCATGATTCATGAATCAATTTATGATTCATGATTCATGATTCAAATCATGAATTATGATTCATGATTCATGATTCATGATTCGATGCATGATTCATGATTCAATTCATGATTCATGATTCATGATTCAATTCATGATTCATGATTTATGATTCATGATTTAATAAATGATTCATGAATTCAATTCATGAATCGATTCCTGATTCAATTCATGATTCGATTTATGATTTATGATTCATAAATTCAATTCATGATTCATGATTCATGATTCAATTCAAGATTCACGATTCATGATTCAAATTATGATTCAATTCAAGATTCATGATTCGATTCATGATTCATGATTCAATTCATGATTCATGATTCGAATCATGATTCTTGATTCATGATTCATGATTCGATCCATGATTCATGATTCAAGATTCAATTCATAATTCATGATTCATGATTCAATTCATGATTCATGCTTCATGATTGATGAATCAATTCATGATTCATGATTTAATTCATGATTCATGATTCAATTCATGATTCATGATTCAATTCATGATTCGATTCCTGATTCAATTCATGATTCGATTCATGATTCATGATTAGTGATTCAATTCATGATTCAATTCCTGATTAGATTCATGATTCATGATTCAATTCATGATTCATGATTCAATTCATGATTCATGATTTATGATTCATGATTCAATTCATGATTCATGATTCAATTCATGATTCATGATTCAATTCATGATTCATGATTCAATTCATGATTCGATTCCTGATTCATTTCATGATTCATGATTCGATTTATGATTCTTGATTCATGATTCAATTCATGATTCATGATTCGATTCATAATTCATGATTCGATTTATGATTCTTGATTCATGATTCAATTCATGATTCATGATTCGATTCATGATTAGTAATTCAATTCATGATTCAATTCATGATTCAATTCATGATTCATGATTCAATTCATGATTCATGTTTCATGATTCAATTCATGATTCATGATTCATGATTCATGATTTAATTCATGATTCATTATTTATGATTTAATTCATGATTCATGATTCAATTCATGATTCATGATTCAATTCATGATTTATGATTCGATTCATGATTCATGATTCATGATTCAATTCATGATTCATGATTCATGATTCAATTCATGATTCATGATTCATGATTCATGATTTAATTCATGATTAATGATTCAAGATTCAATTCATGATTCAATTCATGATTCAATTCATAATTCAATTCTTGATTCATTAATCAATTTATGATTCATCATTCATGATTTATGATTCAATTCATGATTCATGATTTATGATTCATGATTCATGATTTTTGATTCAATTCATGATTCCTGATTCATGAGTCATGATTCATGATTTAATTCATGATTAATGATTCATGATTCAATTCATGATTTAATTCATGATTCATGATTCAATTCATGATTCATGATTCATGATTCATGATTCCTGATTCGATTCATGATTCATGATTCAATTCATGATTCATGATTCAATTCATGATTCATGATTCATGATTCATGATTTGATTCATGATTCATGATTAATGATTCATGATTCATGATTAATGATTCAATTCATGATTCAATTCAAGATTCATGATTCGATTCATGATTCATGATTTATGATTCAATTCATGATTCATGATTCATGATTCATGATTCAATTCATGATTCATGATTCAATTAATGATTCATGATTCAATTCATGATTCATGACTCATGATTCATGATTCATTTCATGATTCATGATTCGATTCATGATTCAATTCATGATTCAATTCATGATTCATGATTCATGATTCGATTCATGATTCAATTCATGATTCATGATTCGATTCATGATTCATGATTCAATTCATGATTCATTTCATGATTCATGATTCGATTCATGATTCAATTCATGATTCAATTCATGATTCATGATTCATGATTCGATTCATGATTCATGATTCGATTTATGATTCATGATTCATGATTCAAATCATGATTCATGATTCATGATTCCTGATTCAATTCATGATTCATGATTCGATTCATGATTCGATTCATGATTCATGATTCGATTCATGATTCAATTCATGATTCATGATTCATGATTCTTGATTCATGATTCATGATTCGATTCATGATTCGATTCATGATTCTTGATTCATGATTCATGATTTGATTCATTATTCGATTCCTGATTCATTTCATGATTCATGATTCGATTTATTATTCTTGATTCATGATTCAATTCATGATTCATGATTAATGATTCAATTCATGATTCAATTCATGATTCAATTCATGATTCATGATTCATTTCATGATTCATGATTCATTTCATGATTCAATTCATGATTCATGATTCGATTCATGATTCTTGATTTAATTCATGATTCATGATTCAATTCATGATTCATGATTCAATTCATGATTCATGATTCATGATTCATGATTCGATTCATGATTTATGATTCAATTCATGATTCATGATTCAAGATTCATGATTCAATTCATGATTCATGATTCATGATTCAATTCATGATTCATGATTCAATTCATGATTCATGAGTCATGATTTATGATTCGATTCATGATTCATGATTTAATTCATGATTCATGATTCAAGATTCATAATTCAATTCATGATTCATGATTCAATTTATGAATCTTGATTCATGATTCATGATTTGATTCATGATTCATGATTCGATTCATGATTCTTGATTCAATTCATGATTCATGATTCAATTCATGATTCATGATTCATGATTCAATTCATGATTTATGATTAAATTCATGATTCATGATTCATGATTCAATTCATGATTCATGATTCAATTCATGATTCATGATTCATGATTCAATTCATGATTCAATTCATGATTCATGAATCAATTTATGATTCATGATTCATGATTTATGATTCAATTCATGATTCATGATTCATGATTTAATTCATGATTCATTTCATGATTCAATTCATGATTCATGATTCGATTCATGATTCTTGATTCAATTCATGATTCATGATTCATGATTCATGATTCATGATTCGATTCATGATTTATGATTCAATTCATGATTCATGATTCAAGATTCATGATTCAATTCATGATTCATGATTCATGATTCAATTCATGATTCATGATTCAATTCATGATTCATGATTCGATTCATGAATCTTGATTCATGATTTGATTCATGATTCATGATTCGATTCATGATTCATAATTCAATTCATGATTCATGATTCATGATTCAATTCATGATTTATGATTAAATTCATGATTCATGATTCATGATTCAATTCATGATTCATGATTCATGATTCAATTCATGATTCATGAATCAATTTATGATTCATGATTCATGATTTATGTTTTAATTCATGATTCATGATTCATGATTCATGATTCGATTTATGATTTATGATTCATAAATTCAATTCATGATTCATGATTCATGATTCAATTCAAGATTCATGATTCATGATTCAAATTATGATTCAATTCAAGATTCATGATTCGATTCATGATTCATGATTCAATTCATGATTCATGATTCAATTCATGATTCATGATTCGAATCATGATTCTTGATTCATGATTTTTGATTCGATCCATGATTCATGATTCAAGATTCAATTCATAATTCATGATTCATGATTCAATTCATGACTCATGCTTCATGATTGATGAATCAATTCATGATTCATGATTCAATTCATGATTCATGATTCAATTCATGATTCATGATTCAATTCATGATTCGATTCCTGATTCAATTCATGATTCGATTCATGATTCATGATTAGTGATTCAATTCATGATTCAATTCCTGATTAGATTCATAATTCATGATTCAATTCATGATTCATGATTCAATTCATGATTCATGATTTATGATTCATGATTCAATTCATGATTCATGATTCAATTCATGATTCATGATTCAATTCATGATTCATGATTCAATTCATGATTCGATTCCTGATTCATTTCATGATTCATGATTCGATTTATGATTCTTGATTCATGATTCAATTCATGATTCATGATTCGATTCATAATTCATGATTCGATTTATGATTCATGATTCATGATTTGATTCATGATTCAATTCATGATTCATTATTCTTGATTCATGATTCATGATTCGATTCATGATTCGATTCATGATTCATGATTCGATTCATGATTCAATTCATGATTCATGATTCATGATTCTTGATTCATGATTCATGATTCGATTCATGATTCGATTCATGATTCTTGATTCATGATTCATGATTTGATTCATTATTCGATTCCTGATTAATTTCTTGATTCATGATTCGATTTATGATTCTTGATTCATTATTCAATTCATGATTCATGATTCAATTCATGATTCATGATTAATGATTCAATTCATGATTTAATTCATGATTCAAT
The DNA here is from genome assembly GCF_038048845.1 of Mixophyes fleayi. NCBI lineage: Eukaryota > Metazoa > Chordata > Amphibia > Anura > Limnodynastidae > Mixophyes > Mixophyes fleayi. The sequence continues at coordinate 4,600 of NW_027446451.1, read as the reverse complement.
TCATGATTCATGATTCATTTCATGATTCATGATTCATTTCATGATTCAATTCATGATTCATGATTCGATTCATGATTCTTGATTCAATTCATGATTTAATTCATTAATTCATGATTCGATTCATGATTCATGATTCAATTCATGATTCATGATTCAATTCATGATTCATGATTCATGATTCGATTCATGATTCAATTCAAGATTCATGATTCGATTTATGATTCATGATTCGATTCATGATTCATTTCATGATTCATGATTCGATTCATGATTCAATTCATGATTCAATTCATGATTCATGATTCATGATTCGATTCATGATTCATGATTTGATTCATGATTCATGATTCATGATTCAATTCATGATTCATGATTCATGATTCCTGATTCAATTCATGATTCATGATTCGATTCATAATTCAATTCATGATTCATTATTCTTGATTCATGATTCATGATTCGATTCATGATTCGATTCATGATTCATGATTCGATTCATGATTCATGATACATGATTCAATTCATGATTCATAATTCATGATTCCTGATTCAATTCATGATTCATGATTCGATTCATAATTCAATTCATGATTCATGATTCTTGATTCATGATTCATGATTCGATTCATGATTCGATTCATGATTCTTGATTCATGATTCATGATTTGATTCATTATTCGATTCCTGATTCATTTCTTGATTCATGATTCGATTTATGATTCTTGATTCATGATTCAATTCATAATTCATGATTCATGATTAATGATTCAATTCATGATTCAATTCATGATTCATGATTCATTTCATGATTCATGATTCATTTCATGATTCAATTCATGATTCATGATTCGATTCATGATTCTTGATTTAATTCATGATTCATGATTCATGATTCATGATTCATGATTCGATTCATGATTTATGATTCAATTCATGATTCATGATTCAAGATTCATGATTCAATTCATGATTCATGATTCATGATTCAATTCATGATTCATGATTCAATTCATGATTCATGATTCGATTCATGATTCATGATTCAATTCATGATTCATGATTCAAGATTCATAATTCAATTCATGATTCATGATTCGATTCATGAATCTTGATTCATGATTCATGATTTGATTCATGATTCATGATCGATTCATGATTCATGATTCAATTCATGATTCATAATTCAATTCATGATTCATGATTCATGATTCAATTCATGATTTATAATTAAATTCATGATTCATGATTCATGATTTAATTCATGATTCAATTCATGATTCAATTCATGATTCATGAATCAATTTATGATTCTTGATTCATGATTCAAATCATGAATTATGATTCATGATTTATGATTCATGATTTAATAAATGATTCATGAATTCAATTCATGAATCGATTCCTGATTCAATTCATGATTCATGATTCGATTTATGATTTATGATTCATAAATTCAATTCATGATTCATGATTCATGATTCAATTCAAGATTCACGATTCATGATTCAAATTATGATTCAATTCAAGATTCATGATTCGATTCATGATTCATGATTCAATTCATGATTCATGATTCGAATCATGATTCTTGATTCATGATTCATGATTCGATCCATGATTCATGATTCAAGATTCAATTCATAATTCATGATTCAATTCATGATTCATGCTTCATGATTGATGAATCAATTCATGATTCATGATTTAATTCATGATTCATGATTCAATTCATGATTCATGATTCAATTCATGATTCGATTCCTGATCAATTCATGATTCGATTCATGATTCATGATTAGTGATTCAATTCATGATTCAATTCCTGATTAGATTCATGATTCATGATTCAATTCATGATTCATGATTCAATTCATGATTCATGATTTATGATTCATGATTCAATTCATGATTCATGATTCAATTCATGATTCATGATTCAATTCATGATTCATGATTCAATTCATGATTCGATTCCTGATTCATTTCATGATTCATGATTCGATTTATGATTCTTGATTCATGATTCAATTCATGATTCATGATTCGATTCATAATTCATGATTCGATTTATGATTCTTGATTCATGATTCAATTCATGATTCATGATTCGATTCATGATTAGTAATTCAATTCATGATTCAATTCATGATTCAATTCATGATTCATGATTCAATTCATGATTCATGATTCAAGATTCATAATTCAATTCATGATTCATGATTCGATTCATGAATCTTGATTCATGATTCATGATTTGATTCATGATTCATGATTCGATTCATGATTCATGATTCAATTCATGATTCATAATTCAATTCATGATTCATGATTCATGATTCAATTCATGATTTATGATTAAATTCATGATTCATGATTCATGATTTAATTCATGATTCAATTCATGATTCAATTCATGATTCATGAATCAATTTATGATTCATGATTCATGATTCAAATCATGAATTATGATTCATGATTCATGATTCATGATTCGATGCATGATTCATGATTTCAATTCATGATTCATGATTCATGATTCAATTCATGATTCATGATTTATGATTCATGATTTAATAAATGATTCATGAATTCAATTCATGAATCGATTCCTGATTCAATTCATGATTCGATTTATGATTTATGATTCATAAATTCAATTCATGATTCATGATTCATGATTCAATTCAAGATTCACGATTCATGATTCAAATTATGATTCAATTCAAGATTCATGATTCGATTCATGATTCATGATTCAATTCATGATTCATGATTCGAATCATGATTCTTGATTCATGATTCATGATTCGATCCATGATTCATGATTCAAGATTCAATTCATAATTCATGATTCATGATTCAATTCATGATTCATGCTTCATGATTGATGAATCAATTCATGATTCATGATTTAATTCATGATTCATGATTCAATTCATGATTCATGATTCAATTCATGATTCGATTCCTGATTCAATTCATGATTCGATTCATGATTCATGATTAGTGATTCAATTCATGATTCAATTCCTGATTAGATTCATGATCATGATTCAATTCATGATTTATGATTCAATTCATGATTCATGATTTATGATTCATGATTCAATTCATGATTCATGATTCAATTCATGATTCTATTGATTCAATTCATGATTCATGATTCAATTCATGATTCGATTCCTGATTCCTTTCATGATTCATGATTCGATTTATGATTCTTGATTCATGATTCAATTCATGATTCATGATTCGATTCATAATTCATGATTCGATTTATGATTCTTGATTCATGATTCAATTCATGATTCATGATTCGATTCATGATTAGTAATTTAATTCATGATTCAATTCATGATTCAATTCATGATTCATGATTCAATTCATGATTCATGTTTCATGATTCAATTCATGATTCATGATTCATGATTCATGATTCGATTCATGATTCATGATTCAATTCATGATTCATGATTCATGATTCATGATTTAATTCATGATTCATGATTTAATTCATGAATCTTGATTCATGGTTTGATTCATGATTCATGATTCATGATCCAATTTATGATTCATTATTTATGATTTAATTCATGATTCATGATTCAATTCATGATTCATGATTCAATTCATGATTTATGATTCGATTCATGATTCATGATTCATGATTCAATTCATGATTTCATGATTCATGATTCAATTCATGATTCATGATTCATGATTCATGATTTAATTCATGATTAATGATTCAAGATTCAATCATGATTCAATTCATGATTCAATTCATAATTCAATTCTTGATTCATTAATCAATTTATGATTCATCATTCATGATTTATGATTCAATTCATGATTCATGATTTATGATTCATGATTCATGATTTTTGATTCAATTCATGATTCCTGATTCATGAGTCATGATTCATGATTTAATTCATGATTAATGATTCATGATTCAATTCATGATTTAATTCATGATTCATGATTCAATTCATGATTCGTGATTCATGATTCATGATTCCTGATTCGATTCATGATTCATGATTCAATTCATGATTCATGATTCAATTCATGATTCATGATTCATGATTCATGATTTGATTCATGATTCATGATTAATGATTCATGATTCATGATTAATGATTCAATTCATGATTCAATTCAAGATTCATGATTCGATTCATGATTCATGATTTATGATTCAATTCATGATTCATGATTCATGATTCATGATTCAATTCATGATTCATGATTCAATAATGATTCATGATTCAATTCATGATTCAATGACTCAAGATTCATGATTCATTTCATGATTCATGATTCGATTCATGATTCAATTCATGATTCAATTCATGATTCATGATTCATGATTCGATTCATGATTCAATTCATGATTCATGATTCGATTCATGATTCATGATTCAATTCATGATTCATTTCATGATTCATGATTCGATTCATGATTCAATTCATGATTCAATTCATGATTCATGATTCATGATTCGATTCATGATTCATGATTCGATTTATGATTCATGATTCATGATTCAAATCATGATTCATGATTCATGATTCCTGATTCAATTCATGATTCATA